>NW_006159984.1:543336-569183 GCF_000334495.1 Tupaia belangeri chinensis | reverse complement strand
TATATATATATATATAAATTTTAAAAAAACTATATCCAGCATCTTCTCTGACCATGATGGAAAACAACTTGATTTTAATTTCAAGAGAAATCCTCAAAAATACTCAAATACATGGAAACTAAATAACCTATTCCTGAATGACTTCAGAGCTATTTCTGAAATAAAGACTGAGATCAAAAGATTCATGGAAGGGAAATGAAGATAAAAACAACATTGAGATACCACCTAACCCTAACCCCAATCACAATGTCTAAGATTAAAAAAAAAAGAAAGAATGGGGAACCAGCAGTTGGTGTAATGGCTATGTCACGGGACTTCCATGTAGTTGACTGCGATTTGAGTCCCGAACCTAGTGGCTTGAACTCACACCAGGTGTGTGTGCGTGTGTGTCCAAGATCCTGAGAGGAGAATGGAGGAGAAGAGATTGTGGCATGGCCATCCTCCCTGGGGGAAACTCTCTCTATTTGCAGATGATATGATTGTATACATAGAAGACCCATTGATTTCCATGAAAAAAGTTCTGGAAGTAATATATGAATACAGTAAAGTTTCAGGATACAAAATTAATATCCAGAAATCTATAGAAAGAGTCCCCAGAAATAAATTCCCTATCATACAGCCAATGGATTTTTTATTATTATTATTTATTTTTTTGAGAGGTTTTTTGGTATAGGGTGCATGCACTCGCCAGACAGACAGAGAGAGACATAGAGACAGAAAGCGAGAAATCACCCTCCAGGGGGGATGGCCACGCCGCAATCCCTTCTCCTCCATTCTCCTCTCGGGATCTTGGGCATGCATGCACACACGGCCGGTGTGAGTTTTAAGCCACCGGGTCCAGGAAACAAACTGCGGTCGACTACATTGGAGTCCAGCGACATAGCCATTACACTAACTGTTGGTCCCCAGCCAACTGATTTTTGACAAAGAGTACCCGTCAATCCTATGGGAAAAGAAAAACCTCTTCAGCAAATGGTGCTGCTTTCCACCATCAGAAAGATGAATCTGAACCACCATCTCTCACCTTTGACAAAAATCAACTGAAGATTGGTAAATGATCTAAACCTAAGACCTCAAAGTATAAAACTGCTCCTGGAAAACTCTGGGAGATATTGAGGTAGGCAAAGACTTCTTAAACAAGACCGCAAAAGCACAGTCAATAATCCTCAATGTAGACAAGTGAGATTACATCAGACTGAGAAGTTTTTGCATAGCAAAAGGCACAGTAACTAGTGTGAATCCACTGCCCTTAGAATGGGAAAATATTTTTGTAAACTATGCATCAGATAAGGGACAGATAACCTGAACATATTTTTAACTCAAGCAGCTGTCTCAAAAAAAGATAATCAACCCTATTTAAAGATGAGAAAATGAATTGAAAAAAAAACACTCTCTAAGATGACATACAAAGAGCCAAAAGGCATATGAAATAATGCTCAACATCCCTCGTTGTAAGGGAAATGTAGATCAAAACCATAAAGAGATACCACCTAACCCCAATCAGAATGACTAAGATTAAAGGAAAATGATAAGTGCTGGAGTGCTGGTGGGGGTGTGGTGAAAGGGGAACTCTGTTACACTGCTGGTGGGAATGTAAATTTGTCCAGCCACTGTGGAGATTCCTCAAAAACCTATAAATAGAACTACCATATGATCCAGAAATCCCACTCCTTGGTATCTACCCGAAGAGCAGAAGAATTCTTAATTAGAAAAGTGCTTGCACATCAATGTTTATTGTAGCATTATTCACAATAGCTAAGACATGGAACCAACCCAAATGCCCACGAACAGATGAACGGACTGAAAAAAACTGTGGCACATGTACTCTATGACAAACTCGTTTTTTGCTTATCTGAGAGTGTCTTAATTTATCTTTCATTTCTGAAAGATAACTTTACCAGATAATGGATTCTTGACTGATATATATGGCAGCTGATGAGCTTGTCTTGGCTCCTGGCTAGACCTGGAGGACAGGAGGGTGAAGTCTGGCTCAAGGTCTTAGGTGGTTCTAATCCCTGAATGGGGTAACTCAGAACTCAGATATCCTTAGGGGGTAATTTCTCACTGTCTCTATGTCTCTGTGTCTTTCTCTGTCCAGTGACCACACGTGCCCTAAGGCAAAAACCTCTAAAATTTTGTTTCTCTCTTACATTCATTATGTAAAATTTAACTCAAAATGGATCAAAGATCTTTATGCAAAAGCTAGAACTATAAAAATATTTGGTGAAAACATGGGAGTTATCTTTATTATCTTGGATTAGGTAATAATTTTTATATAAAATACCAATAGCAGGATTGACAAAAGAAGTGTTGTGTGAATCCACAACACTTGAAATGGGAGTGAATTTGGAGTAGTTCAATCCTTTGGGATTTTTAGAAATGACTTGAGTATAATGGGAGTTAACTCTTCCCTAAAACTTTTGTAGAATTTAGAGGTGAAACCATCAGGACCAGGGCTTTTATTTTTGGGGTGTTATTTATTACCAATTCATTCTCATTGCTCGTTATGGGCCTATTCAGATTATCTACGTACTCCTGACTCAGTAATGGTAGATTATACATGTCCAGGAATTTGTCCATTTTATCCAGGTTTTCTTGTCTGCTGGTATATAGGCATTCATAGTATATTCTAATGATGTTTTGTATATCTATTATGTCTGTTTGTTTTATTTTTTTATATATTCAATCGCATTATTTAGCTTACAAAGTGAACATTTCAATATGTGAACATTTCTTCCCAGTCCAGTTGATCAAAATATCTTCAACAGATAACACCACACCTCCCCAGGCCGTCAATGCTCTGCCTCCGTATCCCTCCTCCAAATGTCCTTCCCTTGGCCCCACTCCTCCACACACACCACATCTGACATTCACAACTATCTCTTGTGTTTGTACATCCTTAGTCAATCAGTTTCAGGCATAGAGTGCAGACACTAGGTATATATTATGTGGGGACATACAATGTCTCTCCTTCATAGCCTGGCTTGCTTTACTCAGCAGTAAATCTTTCATATTCTTCCACTTTCTGTCAAAAGCCAGGGTTTTGTTGGTTTTTATGTCTGAATCATATTCTATAGAGTATATGTGCCTAGTTTTTCAATCCATTCATCTCTTCGGGGGCATTTGGGTTGATTCCATGCCTTAGTAACTGTGAATAGTGTGGTAATAAACATCGATGTGCAAGCAGTTTTCCAATTAAGATTTCTTCTGTCCTTTGGGTAGATACCAAGGAGTGGAATTGCTTGATCATATGATAGTTCTTTGTAGGTCTTTGAGGGATCTCCAAATTGTTCTCCACAGTGGCTGGACTAATTTACATTCCCACCACCAGTGAAAGAGAGTTTCCCTTTCACCACACCCCACACCCTGGCCAATACTTACCTTTTTTTTTTTTTTTTTAATCTTAGACATTCTGACTGGCATTAGGTGGTACCTCATTCTTGTTTGATCTTCATTTCCCTTACAATGAGAGATATTGAGCATTTTTTCATATGCCTTTTGGCTATTCATATGTCATCTTTAGAGAGTGTTTTTTTCAACTCCTTCTCCCATTTTTTAATAGGGTTGATCATCGTTTTTCCAAACAGGTGCTTGAATTCCTTGTGTATTCTGGTTATCATTCCCTTATATGATGCATAATTTACAAAAATATATTCCTGTTCTGAGGATTGTCTATTCACACTAATTACTGTGTCTTTTGTCATGCAAAAACCTCTTAGTCTGATGTACTCCCACTTGTCTATTATGAGGATTATCGACTGTGCTTTGGGGGGTCTTATTTAAGAAGCCTTTCCCTATCCCAATGTCTCCCAGAATTTCCCCAGTGTTTTCTAGGAGCATTTTTATAGTTTGAGGTCTTATATTTAGATCTTTGATCCACCTTGACTTGATTTTTTGTCAAAGGTGAGAGGTAGGGGTTCAAATTCATCTTTCTGCAGGTTGAAATCCAATTTTTATAGCACCATTTGCTGAAGAGGTTTTTCTTTTCCCACTGGATTGACTGGTACCCCTTGTCAAAAACTAGCTGATTGTATGTCTGGGAATTTATTTCTGGGGACTCTATTCTGTTCCAATGGTCCACGTGTCTGTTTCTCTGCCAATACCATACTGTTTTGATTATCACTGCTTTGTAGTATATTTTTGGGTCAGGAAGTGAGATGCCTCCCACTCCACTCTTCTTGTGCAGAATTGCTTTGGCAATGTAGGGTTTTTGTGATTCCAGACAAATTTTATGATTGTCTTTTCTAGATATATGAAGAATGTGTCTGGTACTTTTATTGGCATTGCATTAACTTTGTAGATTAATTTGGGTAGAATTCCAATTTTGATTATATTAATTCTTCCAATCCAGGAACATGGGATATCCTTCCACTTTTTTAGGTAATTTTCAATTTCTGTTTTTAGCTTCTCATATTTCTCCCGGTGGAGGTCTTTAACTTCTTTGGTTATATTTATTCCTTAGTATCTTATACTTTTTGTGGCTATGGTAAATGGAATAAATTTTTTTCAGTTCTATCTCAGCCTGCCTGTTGTTTGTATATAGAAATGATATAGATTTTGGGATATTGATTTTGTATCCTGCAACTTTAGTGTTTACAATTATTATTTTACTGTTTACAAGTATTATTTACTGTTTACAAGTATAATGTTTACAAGTATTATTTCTAGAAATTTTTTCACGGAAACCATTGGGTCTTCTATGTATACAATCATGTCATCTGTGAATAGAGAGTTTCACCTCTGCTTTTCCTATTTGAATGCCTTTTATTTTTTCCCTCTTTTCTGATTACATTGGTGAGTACTTCCAGCACTATATTGAAAAGGCGTGGAGAAAGGGGGCATCCTTGGCTGTCTTGTACTTGAGTTTAGTGGAAAAGCTTTCAGGTTTTCTCCATGCAGGATGATGTTTGCTACGGTTTTTTCATAGATAGCTTTTACTGTGTTGAGAAATGACTCTTCTATGCCTATTTTGCTGAGAGTCTTCATCATGAAGGGATGTTGTATCTTATCAAATGTGTTTTTCTGCATCAGTCTATATGACCATATTGTTTTTATCTTTCTTCCTGTTAATATGGTGTATTGCATTTATGGTCTTGTGTATGCTAAACCAACCTTATATTCCTAGAATAATGCCTACCTGGTTGTGATGTATAATCTTTTTGTAAGTTCTTGGATACGATTTGCTAGTATCTTGCTGAGATTCTTTGCGTCGATATTCATCATAGATATTGGTCTATAGTTTTTGTATGCTAAACCAACCTTATATTCCTAGAATAATGCCTACCTGGTTGTGATGTATAATCTTTTTGTAAGTTCTTGGATACGATTTGCTAGTATCTTGCTGAGATTCTTTGCGTCGATATTCATCATAGATATTGGTCTATAGTTTTCCTTTCTTGTCCTGTCCTTATCTGCTTTAAGGATAGGGGTGATAGAGGCTTCATAGAATGAATTAGGGATATATTCACCCTTTTGGATCTTTAGAAATAACTTGAGCAGAATGGAAGTTAACCTTTCTTTGAAAGTTTTATAGAATTCAGAAGTAAAGCCATTAGGGCCAGGGCTTTTTTTTGTTGGGCGGTTATTTATTACTGATTCAATTTCCTGACTTGTTGTGGGCCTATTCAGATTTTCTATATCCTCCTGGCTCAATCTTGGTAGATTTTATGTACCCAGGAATTTGTCCATCTCATCCAGATTGTCTTGTTTCTTGGCATATAGATGTTCATAGTATCCTTCAACAATGTTTCTATTTCTACTATGTCTGTTGTTATTTTGTCTGCTTCTTTGCAGATTTGATTCACCTGGTTCCTTTCTCTCTTCTTAATAAGTCTCGCTAGTGGTGTATCAATTTTATCTTTTCAAAGAACCTGCTTTTACTTTATTTTCTGTATAGTTCGCTTATTTTCTATTTCAGTTATTTCTGCTTTTATCTTTATTATTTTCTTTCTCCTGGAGTATTTTGGATTTTTTTGCTGGTGCTTTTCCAATTCTCTGAGGCATGATATTAGGTGATCCACTTTCCTTCCTTCTGTCTTCCTCTTACGTGCACTAATTGCTACTGACTTCCCTCTTATGATTTCTTTAGCAGTGTCCCAAAGATTATGGAAACTCCTGTTCTCATTGTCATTGGCTTCCATGAATCTTTTTATTTCAGTCTTTATTTTTTCAATAGTTGTGGAGTCAATCAGGTGTAGGTTATTTTGTTTCCATGTATTTGAGTATTTTTTGAGGATTTTCTTGAAATTTAACTTAATTTTAATTCCATCATGGTCAGAAAAGATTCTGGATATAGTTTCTATTCCTTCGAATCTGTAGAGGCTTGCTTTTTCCCTATGATGTGGTCAATCTTTGAAAAGGTTCAATGTGGAGGTGAGAAAAAAGTATATCTCATAGTTTTTGGATGGAAAGTTCTATAGATATCTGTTAAGTCCATTTGATTTATGGTATCATGTAGATCCTTTATCTGTTTATCTATTTGTTGTCTAGATGATCTGTTCAGAGGGGCTAGTGCAGTGCTGAGGTCTCCAACAATTAGTGTATTGCAGTCTATCTCCTCTTTTAGATCTAACAGTCTTTCCTTCACATATTTGGGTGCTCCTGTTTTAGGCACATAGATGTTTGTAAGCATTATATCTTCTTGATCTATTCATCCTTTTGCTACATTATAGTGCCATCCTTTGTCTCTTCAGACAGTTTGTTTTAAAGCCCATTTTGTCAGAAATTAGTATCACGATTCCAGCTCTTTTTTGGTTCCCATTTGCATGAAAAACCTTTTCCCAAATCTTCACTTTCAGTCTATTTATGTCTTTATCCATGAGGTGTGTTTCATGTAGGCAACAGTTAGAAGGTTTCTGTTTATTATTATTATTATTATTATTATTATTATTATTATTCATTCAGTCAGTCTGTGTCTCTTGATTAGAGAATTTAATCCATTCCCATTCCATGCTATTGTTGATGTTACTAGATCTGTCCCAACCTTTAAGTTAGCCATTTTCTTAGCTGCCTTTTATTCCTTTGTTTCTGTCTGTTAATTCTTTAGTTTTCCTGGAACAGTACTTTCTTCAGGGTTTCTTCATGAGCAGGTCTGGTGTTGGCAAATTCTTTGAGGTTTTGCTTGTGTGAGATTATTTTAGTCTCTCCCCCCCCCCATATAAAGGATAATCTTGCAGGACATAATAATCTTGGTTGAATTTTTTTCTCTCTTAATACTTTCTATGCATCTTCCCATTCTTTCCTTGTTTGCATTGTTTCCCTTGAGAGATCAGGTGTTAACCTGATGGGATGACCTTTGTAAGTCACTTCTCATTTCTCTCTTGCCAGTTTTAGTATCATGCCTTTGTCTATGGTATTGGACAGCCTGGCTAAGATGTGCAGATATTCTTGGCTTGATTCTATTTGGGGTCCTTTGTATTTCTTGGGTCTGGGTGTGTGAGTGCTTCTCTAGATTTGAAAAGGTATTTTTCTTTCATGACTTCATTTGATGCATTTTCAATGCCCTGACTAGTTTCTTCACATTCTGGGATAACAATTATTCCGATATTTAGTCATTTAATGGAATCTATTATTTCTTGTATATTTTTCACATTTTTTGGTTATTTTCTCTATTTTTTTTTGTATTACAAATTCTATACTTTAGTAACTTCTGTTTTTCCAAGTTATGGAGGAAGGTTATTGTGTTCTCTTGATAAAGACATTTTTTTTTCTTCAAAATTGAAGCTCTTCTGTGACTTCTAGCCATTAGTTGATGTATTCACTTTTGGATATCATTTTGAGGAATGATTCTACCACTGCAAACTAGTTTGCTACCCTTTTGCTGTAGATTGCTTCTGTGCCAAACCTGTTCTTATGCTGTGGTTAGTGATGTTGGGCTAGGACTGAAATGGGCTGGGGGTTGATTGACAGCCCTGACTGTTTCTCTGACTCAGCAGGAGTAAGCAGACAGATGTGGGCTCTTCTTGGGAGCTGAGAGCTGCCCTTCCTAGTGGAGATGAGGATATCTGTGAAGTTGGGAGCTGTGACTGTGACTGGAATGGGGGCTGGGGACTGATTGAGAGTCCTGCCTCAGTTTCCCTGACTGATCAGGGGGATGCTGATGAAGGTGGGATCTGCTTTACTGCTGAGAGCTACCCTGTCTGGCTGAGAGGAGGAGGGGATCTGAGGTTGGGAGTTGGGGCTGGTACAGGGACTGAGGCTGGGGGGGTGATGGTCAGCCCTTTCTCAGTTTCTCTCAAATTATTTACCTATCTAAACACTAAGAATAAATTATGTGAAACAGAAATTAAGGAAACAATCCAATTCATAATAGGATAAAAATACAATATTTAGGGAACCAGCAGTTAGCGTAATGGCTATGTCGCTGGACTCCCACATGGTCGACCGTGGTTCGCGTCCTGGACCTGGTGGCTTAAAACTCACACCAGGCACCTTGGCGTGCATGCCCAGGATCCCAGGGGTAGAATGGAGGAGAAGGGATTGCGGCGTGACCATCCCCCCTGGGGGTGATTTCTCGCTTTCTATCTCTATGTCTCTCTCTGTCTGTCTGGCGAGCGCACGCGCCCTATAGTGCAAAAGACCTGGCCAAAGGAAAAAAAATTAAAATAAAATAAAATAAAATATTTAGGCATTAACATTACCAAAAAAGTGAAATACTTATACATTGAAATATGTAAAACATTGATGAAAGAAATTAAAAGATAAAAAATATTGAAACACATGTCATGTTAATGGACTGGAAAACTTAATGTTTTTAAAATGTTCAAACTACCCTAAGTGGCTACAGATTCAGTGGTATCCACAATAAAATCAGAACAAAAACAAAAACAAACAAACAATAAAAAAAATAGAAAAAGTAATCCTAAAATTTATACGGAACCAAAGAGATCCAGAACAGCTTAAGCTGTCTTGGGGAAGAGGAACAAAAGGGGAAGGCATCACACTTCCTAATTTCAAGATATATTTAAAAATTACAGTAATCAAAAAAAACTGTGTGGTAATGATCTAAAGACAGACATATTTACTAATGGAATAGAATAAACCCACATATAGAAATACATGACAGAGAAAGGATATTCTCTTCAAGAAATAATATTTAGAAAGCCAGAAATTCACATGGCAAAAATAAAAAAATGGACCCAAATCTTACACCACTTGCAAAAAAAAGAGACTCAAAACTAAATGTAAGGCCCAAACTTTAAGGATTTAAAATAAAAGAGAGAAAAAAATGCATATTGGTTTTAATGGTGATTTATTAGCTATGACATTAAAAAAAAAAACAGATAACAAAAGTAAAAATACATTTCAAAGTAAAAAGCTTGTATACATCAAAGGGAACAACAGAATGAATGGAATGGGGAGAGAATGGAAGCACAGAGAAAAAGTGTTCTCTTTTGAAGTTAAGGTTAAATTGCCTATAAGATTCTCAGGTGGAACAACTCAGGAAGCAGTCAGAAATACAGATTTAAAGCTCAACAGAGAGATCAGAGCTGGAGATAAATATTTGGTAATTATCAGCGTATATGTCATGACCCAAGCTATATGTGTGATAAGATCACCCAGTGAGCATATGTAGAGTGGGAAATGTAGTAAGTTGATGGTCTAACTTACTTAGGATCCTAATCACCATTCAGAGCCCAGTTTCTATGGAATACCTAAAAGGAGAGATAGACTGCAACACATTAATCATTGGGGATCTCAAGAAGAGACTGACACCTCTGTACAAAAAGTAATCAGAGGATGGGGTCAGCAGATGGCATAGAGTTTAAAGAGACTGGATACAGACACTGTGGGAAACAATATGGAGGTTCCTCAAAGACCTACAAATAAAATTACCATATGTCCTGCAGTTCCACTCCTGGGTATCTTCCCAAAAGAGAGGAGAATTCTCAGTCAGAAAAGTGCTTGCACATTTATGTTTATTGTGGCATTATTCACGATTGCTAAACCCACCTCCAACCCAAAATCTATGAACCGATGAATGGATTGAAAAAGTGTGGCACATATTTTATGAATACTATTCCATCATCAGAGACCTTGGCATTTGATAGAAAGTAAATGAATATGGAATATTTATTGCTGAGTGACTCAAGTTAGGTTTTGAAAGAGAGACATTGTATGTCTCCACTTAACATATACTGACTGTCTGCACTCTGTGGTAGAGATTGAAATATTGGAGGACATTAAAGCATTGAAAATAGTTATGAACATTGGAGATGGTGGTAAGGAAGGTAGGAGAGGGGAAGAGTGTGGGCAAGTAATTAGAGAGAAAAAATAGAGAGGTAAAATATTTGTGGGACACAGAAATGTTTTATTACATGTTGATGATATGCACAGTATTCTCAACTGGATTGGTTTGAGGTGTATTTCATGTTGGGTAAATTCTCTATGCAAGCTGAATGATGTACAATGATTGAATATATAAAAAATAATAGTAATTATAATAAAAATTTTTAGAAAAGAAAGAAAAAGAGGATGGATACTACATGGCCAATTCTGCAGTTTGAGTTCTGGATCTGGTGGCTTTAAGAATACATCAGGCCCATGTGAGTGTGTGCCCAAAAATCTCATGAGGATAATGGAAATGGAGGAAATGTGGCATGGCTATCACCCCTAGTGGTAATTTCTCACTTTCCCTCATGTTCTCTGTCTCTCTCCTATGAAAATACACACCCAACAGCAAAACTTAAAAAAAAAATAAATAGACAATGAGAAATAAGAAATAAATGACATCATAATCCAAATAGACTTGGCAGACAACTACAGAGCATTTTATCTAACAACCACAAAATATACATTATTCCCATCTCCATATAGAACATATTTTATTGACTGCATGGCAGGGCACAAAACATGTTGATGATGATATGCACAGTATTCTCAACTGGATAGGTGTGAGGTGTATTTCATGTTGGGTAAATTCTCTCTGGAAGCAGAATGATGTACAATAATTGAATGTATAAAAAATCATTACAAATTTAAAAGTATAGGAACTATATTGAGCAACTTTTCAAACAAAAATGGAATTAAACTTGAAATTAATTAAAGAAATAACACTGATAAACAAACAAATACACGGAAACTAAAGAACTTACACCTGAACAACTTCACAATTACTGGAGAAATTAAGGCTGAAATCAATTAAATGATTCATTGAAACTAATGACAGTGAACTCACAGTATTCTATATCCTATGGGATGCAGCAAAGGCAGTCATAAAAGGGAAGTTTGCAGAAATTAGTGCTCAAATGAAAAAATAAAATGTGGCAAATAAACAAGCTAATGATAAATTTCAAGAAATTGTCAAAAAAATCCAAGAAGAAAAGCAATAATACAGATCAAAACAGAAATACATTAAATAGACAATTAAAAAAAAAACATCTAGAAAATAAATAAAACTGAATGCCAGTTTTTTGAGAGGATTAGCAAAATTGACACACCATTAACTAAATTCATCAAAAGCAGAATCGAATCAGATAAATAAAAACAGAAGTGAAACAGGCAATATTACAACAAATATAACAGAAATACGAAAAAAATCATTTGATAATAGTATGAGAAATTATATGCCAAAAAGCAAGAAAACTTAATTGATAGGGACAAATTTATAAAAATGTGTAACTTACCCAGATTTGGCTGGAAGAAATAGAAAGTCTGAATAAACCATTAACAAGTACAAAGTTTGAATCAGCAATAAATAGTTTCCCAATAAAGAACAGCTCAAAAACAAACCCAAAAATATACAGCCAACTGATATTTGACGAAAGGCACCAGTCAATCCAGTGAGAAAAAGAAAACCTCTTTAGCAAATAGTGCTGGAAAAATTGGGTATCCACCTACAGAAAGATGAATCTAAACCCCTATCTCTCGCCATTGACAAAATCAACTCAAAGTTACTCAAAGATCTAAACCTAAGAGCTCAAGTATAAAACTATTAGTGGAAAATACTGGAAAAACTATGGGAGACATTGGCATAGGTAAGAACTTCTTAAATAAGACCCTCAAAGCAGAAGCAATAATCCCAAAAATAGACAAGTGGGATTATATCAGATTAAGAAGTTTCTACACAGCAAAAGACACAGTAATTAGTGTGAACCAACAACCCTCGCAATGGAAGAATATTTTTGTAAACCATGCCTCAGATAAGGGACTGATGACCAGTATACACTGGGAACTCAAGCAGTTTACCCAAAAAAGGAAAAAAAAAAAAGATCAACCCAGTTAAAAGATGGAAAAATGAGCTAAACAAATAACTCTCTAAGGAAAACATATGAACAGCCAAAAAGCATATGAGAAAATGCTCAACCCTCATCATAAGGGAGATGCAAATCAGAACCAAAATGAGATACAACCTAATCCCAGTCAGAAAAACTAAGATTAAAAAAAAAAATGATATGTGCTGGTGAGGCTGTGGTGAAAAGGGAAATCTTCCACATCGTTAGTGGGAATGTAAATTGGTCCAGCCACTGTGGAGAAAAATGCAAAGGTTTCTCAAAGATCTACAAATAAAACTACCATTTGAGTCAGCAATTCCACTCCTGGATATCTACCCAACGTATAGGAAAGGGCTTAGTTGGAAAAGTGCTTGCACAATCTGTGTTTATTATGGCATTACTCACAATTGTTAAGACATAGAACCAACCCAAATGTCCACGAATAGATGAATGGATCGAAAAAGTGTGGCACATATCCTCTATTGAATATTACTCAGCCATAAAAAATAAGGCCCTAGCATTCTATAGAAAGTGGGTGAATATGGAAGATTTACTGCTGAATGAAGTAAGCCAGGCTATGAAAGAGAGACATTGTCATTGTACGTCTCCACTTAATATATAACGACTGTTCACACTATAAGGAGGAAACTGAAAGATTAGTGTCTATAGAAGCATGGAGAATAGTTATGGATACTGGAGATGGTGTGGAAAGAACATGAGAGAACCAGGAGAGAGAGAGAAAGGGAATCAAGGAAAAAAATTGGGAGGCAATACATTTATAGGACAAAGAAATGAATGATTATCTGTTGATGATAACATGTATGGTATCTCCAACTAGATTCATGTGAAGTGTATTCATGTTGGGTAAATTCACTTTACAAGTTAAAAGCGATATATAGTGGTTGAATGTATAAAATAAATAAACAGAAACATATACATGATAATTAATTTCCATATGCTCTGTGAATGCTTTCTTATTAACACTAGAGGTGAGTAGTTGCAATAGAGACTTTATAATGTGCAAAGTTCAAAGTATTTCTTACATAACACAAAAAGTGTTAACAAACCAAGCTTGCAGGTATAAACTAAGATTTTAAAAATTAAATCTTGTTCTTCTATAATATGATTAAAATAGCAATTTTACAAAATATATAGTTACATAAGATAAATAAATTTCCATTCAAAATCAAAATTAAAAAAAAAGAACAGCTCAGGTCTCAATGGCTTCACTTCTGAATTCTACAAAACTCTAGAGGAAAAGATAACCAAATTCTACTCAAACTATGACTAAAATCCAAAAATAAGTCACACTCCCAAATTCATTCTTTGAAATCTCTATCATCCTGATCCCCAGAACAGACAAGGACAAAAATTAAACAAAAGAAAAAAACAAAATAAACAAACAAACAAACTACAAACCAATATTCCTGATTAATACAGATGCAAAAATCTTTAAAAAGGTTCTAGAAAATCCTATCCAATGACACATTGAATGATTATGCACCATTACCAAGTAGGCTTTATTTCAGAGATGCAAGAATGTTGCAATATACCCAAAACAATAAATGTAATACATCACATTATCAGAAGGAAAGATAAAAACCATGTGATCATATCAATAAAAGCAGAAAAAGCATTTGATAAAATACATCCCTTCATGATTAAGACTCCAGCAAAACTGGTAGAGAAGGGATATTTTTCAACACAATAAAAGTCATGTATGTCAAATACATAGCTAATATCATACCGAATAGAACAAGAATAAGATAAGGCTGCCCAGTTTTTCTATTCCTTTTCAACATAGTATTTGAAGTCTTAGTCAGTAAAATCAAACAAGATATAAAAGGCATTCATACAGGAAAAGAAGAAATGAAATTATCTCTATTTGAAGATGAAATAATTATATACATAGAATATCCAAAAGAATATACAAAAATCTCATGAAAGTGATAGATGATATAGTAAAGTGGCAGGATGAAAAAATTAACATACAAAACATTCAACAACAAAACGTACCATTTCCCAACCTTGCTTATACAAAAAATATAAGATAATTACAAATAAAACTTGACCAAACAAGTGAAAGTGAAAGATCTCTGGGGCCAGCAGGTGGTGTAGTGATTAATGGCATTGAACTCCCACATGTCTGAACATGGTTTGTGTTCCAAATCTGGTGGCTTGCTTTCTCACATTCCCTCTGTCTATGTCTCTCTCTGGTCAAATTGGAAAATAATAAATATAATCAAGAAAGTTACATAAAAATAATTCTTTTTTTTTTTTGGAGAGGTTTTTGCTATAGGGCATGTGAGCTCGCCAGACAGATAGAGAGAGACATAGAGACAGAAAGCGAGAAATCACCCCCCCCAGGGGGGATGATCACGCCACAATCCCTTCTCCTCCATTCTCCTCTCGGGATCTTGGGCACGCATGCACACGTGCCCGGCGTGAGTTTTAAGCCACCAGGTCTGGGACGTGAACCGTGGTCGACTACGTGGGAGTCCAGCAACATAGCCATTACACTAACTGCTGGTTCCCCATAAAAATAATTCTTTAAAAGGAATAATACATTAAAAAAAAAGAAGTGAAATACCTCTACAAGAAAAACTAAAAAGGGAAATTGAAAATGATAACAAAAAGTGGAAGAATATCACATGTTTCTGAACTTGAAGAATTAATATAATCAAAATATTAATTCTACCCAAATTAATTAACAAATTCAATGTAATTCTGATCAAACAACCAGAGATATTCCCCACAGAAATAGAAATAAAAACATAAAATTTATCTGGAATCATAAAAGACCATATAACCAAAAGAATACTGAGCAATAGGTGTGGTGTAGGAGATATCTCCCTTACTGACCTCGAAATATATTACAAAACTGTGATAATTAAAATCACATTTTATTGGTGCAAAAGCAGACACGTATACCAATGGAACAGAATTAAAATCCAGAAGTAAACCCCAAAACGTACAGCCAACTGATTAATGACAAAGGTCAGAAGACAACCCAGTGAAGAAAAGAAAATATCTTCAGCAAATGGTGCTGGGAAAACTGAATAATCTGTCTGCAGAAAAATAAAACTAGACCTCTATCTTTCACGATTAGCAAAAATCAACTCAGAATGGATCAAGGATCTAAACATAAAACCTCAGACTGTGAAAGTACTGATGAAAAACACAGGGTAAACTCTAAGAGACATCAGACTAAGCAAACACTTCTATTTTTGCTATTTGAAAGCATTTTTAAATATATTTTAAATTTATTTATTTTACATTCATTCACTGTATATCGTTGTAGCATACCGAATACGTTTTTTCATCCAGAATACACTGTATATTGGATCAATCAAAGATATTACCATACATGTTATCCTCAACAAATAATTTTCCATTTTTTGTTTCTTATATATTTTACTTCTCTTTTGTTCCCTTAATTCCCTACCTCTCACCCTCTGCCATTTCCCACCCTCCTCTCAAATTTTCTCTGGTATGAACAATTGCTTTCCATATTTTTTTCTTCACATTTTACTGATTCACAAAAGCTCTTTATTAAACTAAATACTCTCAATAGTAAGTACAGTTGATATAAACATGTCTATGAACACATGTCTGACTTCAGGCATAAAATTCAGTGAACAGAATGAACATACACTATCAAGTAATACCTAGCTGATGCTATATAACTTACAGTGGTGATTAATTAGGGGTTTTTTTTTTGGTTGTTTGTTTTATATGTATATGTTTTTAATTTCATGAAAAGTAGTTTTCATAAACAGTAATTACACTAACTGCTGGTCCCCAAATCAAAAAATGTTAAGAAAGATTTGCTTAGGATTTAGAGTCAGGAGAAAGTTTAGGATTTTCTTTCAACAGTAGGTAGATACTAAAAACTCAGAAAACACATGTGGACAAAGCTAGAATCAAGTTACAAGTGCAATGCAATTTTCTTCTGAATTTTTTTTTTTTTAGAGAGGTTTTTACTATAGGGTGTGTGTCCTTGCCAGAGAGGATGAGTGAGACAGAGAGAAAGCAAGAAATAACAACCCAGGAGGGATGATTATGCTACAATCCTTTCTCATCCAGTCTCTTCTCAGGATTTTGGGCATGCACACACACACGAATGGAATGAGTTTCAAGCTGCTGGGTCTAGTACTCCATCCATGTTCAACTATTCAGGAGAGTCCAGCAATATAACCATTATGCCATCTGCTGGCCCCAGAAATATTTTTTACCTCTCCCCATTTCCCATTTGACTAAAGAGAGGCATAAACTAACTTATTTGGAAAAAAAGAAAAAAGAACAAAATGGTCTCATTTGGTCTGTTATTTGCACAAAACCCCATAAGAATACTCATCAATTTAGTTGGCTTTGCTGGAAACGTTTATGAGGAGCTTCAGATTAGACTCTTTAGAAAAACCTCCCAAGGCTGCTGAGCCAAGTCAGGAATTCACCATGTTACTGTACCTTTAAGTACTTGTACTTGAGAGATTTTTGGGCCTGTCAGGAGGTGACATTCTTTACTTAACTGCCAGGCATAACTGTTTATGGTACCAGGCAATCTTCCCAAGAGCTTCTGTTTGCTTTCTTGAAATCTACCTTAGTTCCTTAGCTTTCTGGTCACATCTTCAGAAATGACCTTCCAAAGTCCTGGCAATAACCAGTATTTTCAATTTCTGATACAAGGCAATGGATATTATTGAATTTAGGCAAATAACCAATCTACCACAAAATAAAAATGTTTGCAAATAGTTTCCAATTACACAGAAGTCCCAGAAAAGAAGAAAAGTTTATGTTTCAATTAAAAGAAAATAACAAATTGCTGAACCTATCAACAGTTCAAAAGAAATCAAACTTAAATCTGGAAGACAAAGCATGGAAGAAAATCAGTAATGCTATAGTCAATAGTCGTACAAGTCTATTTCACCAGTTCAGTCTCATGTAATTAATCTCTCTTCTGTTGAATTTGCAGTGTTACTATGGTTTGATGTTTCCATTTAAATAATGGAAGTTAATGTTCAATATTATTATTGATATTTCTGGACTTGTCTACCATTAAGTTGGCCATTTTCTTTTTTTTTTTTTTTATTCTTTTATTTCTGTCTGTCTTTAGTTTTCTTGGTATAGTAATCCCTTCAGAGCTTCTTGAAGAGCTGGTCTGGTGTTGGAAATTTAGGTTTTGGGGAACAGCAGTTAGTGTAATGGCTATGTCGCTGGACTCCCACATAGTTGACCACGGTTCGAGTTCTGGACTCAGTGACTTAAACTCATGCCAGGCGCGTGTGTGTGCGTGCCCAAGATCCCGAGAAGAGAATGGAGAAGGGATTGTGCTGTGGCCATCCCTCCTGGGGGGGGGATTTCTCGCTTTCTGTCTCTCTCTGTCTGTCTGGCGAGAGCACATGCCCTATAACAAAAAAACCTCTCAGAAAAGAAAGAAAAAAGGAAATTTAGGTTTTGTTTGTCTGAGAATGTTTTTATCTTTTCTTCCCATATAAAGGATAATATTGTTGGGTATAGTATTCTTTATTGAAATTGTTTTTCACTTAACATTTTGAGTATACTTTCCCATTTGTTCCTTGCTTGCATTGTTTCCAGTGAAACATCTGATGTTATCCTGATGGGATATCCTTTGAAAGTAACTTGACATTTCTCTCTTGCTAATTTTAGTATCTTGTTTTTCTCTGAGGCTTTGGCCAATCTGGCTATGATGTACCTTGGAGAAAATCTTCTTGGATTGATTCTATGTCAGGTCTTTTATATTTCTTGGGTCTGGATCTTTGAATGCCTCTCTAGATTTGGAAAATTTTATTCCAGGGTTTCATGGAATAGATTATCAGTGCCCTTATGGGTCTGTTTGCCTTCTGGAATGCCAGTTATCCGGATATTTGGATGTTTGATGGTATCTAGTACTTCTCATTATTTCTTTGGGTTATTTTTTCAGTCTTTTTGGTGATTTTTTTCTAGGTTGGAGGTTTTGTCTGCTACATCTGAGATTCAACATTCTGCATGGTCTAATCTGCTTGTAATACTTTTGATGAAGGTTTTGATTTTCTATATTACAGCTCTATTTCTCTGACAGCTCTATTTGATTTTTTTATGGTGTGTATTTCTTCTTTCAAATAACTGAAGAGCTTCCTCATCTCCTGGAACTTTTTGTCTCTTTTCTCTTGTATCATCTGTAGTTTGTTGTCTTCATCACTATGAAAATTCTGAATTCTTTATCTGATATTTCCATGAGTTCAATTATAGTTTTTGTGGATGATGAAGAATAGTTCTTTTCCTTTTGGGGAGAGATATTTTCTGGATTTCTCATGTTTCTTGTGCTTCTGTGATGGTTTTTTGATCATATGATGGATCATATGTTTCTTCCTAATTTCTTGGAGTTTGTTCTGAGCATTCAGAGATTCTTTATTTTGGCAATGAGCCAAATATCACGTGGACAGTATTCTAATCTTTCCACCTTTTCTTGGCTTGGCATCTGTGTGACACCCTCACAGAATGTTCCTGCTGCACCACTGTCTGACCCTCCTGTGGTTTTCATCAAGGTTCATTTTCTTGTATCTACAGCTCCAGAATATTCATACTATGTGTTTATTGTAAGTAAGTCACCACAGAGGCACTGTAGGGACAGTGAACAGGCACCAAGGAGTTAGTGGAAGGAGCCGGGCAGTGCAGGGTCCAGGAGACATACTAGTCAGTACTACATACCCCAGCACAACCCAACAAACACTTTTAAAATAAGATCCCTGAAGCACGGACAATAATTCCTAAAATAGACAAGTGGCTCTACATCAGACTAAAAACCTTCTGTACAGCGAAAGAAATAATAATTACAGTGAGGAGAAAACTCTCAGAGAGGGAGAATATATTTGCAAAGTATGTCTTGATAAGGGACTGATAGCCAGAATATACAGGGAATTCAAGGAGCTTGCCTGCAAAATAAATAAATAAATAATCAATCCAATAAAAAAGATGGACAAACGAGCTATGCTGACAACTCTCAAAGACAGACATACGAATGGCAAAATAGCACATGAAAAAAAATGCTCAACATCACTTATCATAAGGGAAATGGAAATCTAAACCACAATGAGAGGAGTCCACCATGAGAGCTGAGATCTAGTGATTTCAGAGATAAGGCAATGAAGATGTTCTGCTGAGAATTTACCCTGGTTGAGCTCCTGTATCCTTCTCACTGTTTTTCTCTGTCTCTTTCTGTCTCTCTGTCTCTGTCTTTTCACTTTTTAAAAATTTTCCCTTTTAAAATTTTTTAAGGTAAAGTTTTATCTTGACCCTGAAATCCTCTTTTATCTTGGTAATTATCCCCTCCTTTTTTCTCCTCCCATCTAGTTCCCCCCATCCATCTAGGCAAACAGAAGGGGCAGGCCAGAAGAAGACTGAGTTGCCATGAGAGCAGAGAACTTGTGATTTTGTACAGTGCTTGCGCACCCCATGGTTTTCACTTCGTGCTTTTTCTATTTTTCTCTTTTTTTTCTTTCTTTCTTTGTTTTCTTATCCTTTTTCTTTTACCTCATCACTTTGCTGCTCAGCCTGCACCCACTGAGTGTCTAGACAAGTCTAAGTGAAAAGTTGCCTATATTTAAATACTATTTGAGTCCTCATATTCCTCAACTCCCACTGAATCTGCAACACAACGAGAGAAAAAAAAAATTAAAGAGTTTGCAAACCACATCCTACAGTGTGCCTCTATCACTCAGATTGATCTTCTAGAAATTAGGAAGAAATGAATAACCTATCAAATGAGAAAAAAATCATTGCAGAGACACAAGAAATATGTTAAACCAAGAAAATACCTAACCCCCAAGGAGAAAGAATAACTCCTTTTCATCCACAGACAATAGAATTCATAGAAATGTTTGATCTTTTCATCCACATACAATAGAATTCATGGAAATGTTTGATAAAGAATTTAAAGTATACATAATGACAAAACTAACAGAGAGGGAAGAGAAAAGAGACAACGAACACCAGAAGAAAAAGTCCAATGAGTTCCAGGAAGTGAGAAAGTTCTTGCGAGAGCTGAAAGAGGAAATACACACCATAGAAAAGAACCAAATGAAACTGTTGGAGATGAAGGCTATAATAGAGGACATCAAAACCTCCTTTGAACGTATTAAAAGCAGATTAGGGGAACCAGCAGTTAGCGTAATGGCTATGTCGCTGGATTCCCACGTAGTCGACCGCGGTTCGCGTCCCGGACCCGGTGGCTTAAAACTCACGCCGGGTGCGTGTGCATGCGTGCCCAAGATCCTGAGAGGAGAATGGAGGAGAAGGGATTGAGGCGTGACCATCCCCCTGGGGGTTGATTTCTCGCTTTCTGTCTCCTATGTCTCTCTCTGTCTTTCTGTCGAGCGCACGCGCCATATAGTGAAAACCTCTCAAAAAAAAAAAAAAAAAAAAAACAGCAGATTAGGTCACACAGAAAATTGAATCTCAGATATAGAAGACAGGATTGCTAGACTAGTAAAATCCACCACTCAGACTGAGAAAATAGCCTCAAAAAATGAGAATAATATATGAGAAATACTAGATACCATTAAATGTCCAAACATCCAGATAATTGTTATCCTAAAATGTGAAGAGACTAATAAGGACATTGACAACCCATTCGATGAAATCCTGAAAGAATACTTCCCAAACCTAGAGAGGCATTCAAAGATCAAAACCCAAGAACTACAAAGGACCTCAAACAGGATCAACCCAAGAAGATCTCCAAGACACATTACAGCCTTAATGACGAAAACCACAAACAAAGACAAGATACTCAGACTGGAAGAGAGAAACGTCAAGTTATCTACAAAGGATATCCAATTAGCCTACCAGTGGACTTCTCATTGGAAACAATGTGAGCAAAAAAAGAATGGGAAAATGTATTCGAAATGTTGAGTGAAAAATAATTTCAATCAAGAATACTATATCCAGCAAGACTATCCTTCATATAGGAAGAGAAAACAAGAACATTCTCAGATAAACAAAACCTGAAAGAATTTACCAACATCAGACCAACTGTCCAAGAAGTTCTGAAGGGAGTGATATCCCAGGAAAACTAAAGTCAGACACACAGAAAGAAGAGTTCTAAAACAACTAAGAAAATGGCCAGTTTAGTGGTAGGGAAAAGTCTAGAGTTGAACGTTATTTTCCAGAATTTAAACAGAAAGATCGGACCACAACAGAATATAAAATACATGAATTTTAACTGGTGAAATAGAATTGTATGACTTTTGACTAAAACATTACTGACCTTCTATGCTTTGTTTTTCAGTGTTAAGGAGTTTTGTCTTCTCTCGAGTTGTGGACAGGTCCATGTACCTACTATTTGAACAGAATCCTAACCTGTTTCCTGGCTTTAAATATTAAGCCAAGTTCTCTCAAGATTTTTTAAATTTTGATTTATTAAAACTAAAACTGTTTTTCTTGAAATAAAAAAATATATATTTAAAAAATACCTGTTTAGTAAACACAGTAAGCTATATAGCCTCAGCTATGTACTATTTTATAGTATATTCATTATACCCACAGAGTTTCATGCCTAAAGTCAATTTTTGTTCACAGATATGTATATATCTGCTGAACTTACTATTGAAACTATTTAGATTAATTAAGATATTTTGTGAATCAATACAATGCGGGAAAGAATAAAGCATGGAAAGCAACTGCAGATACTAGGGTGGGAGGAGGATGAGAAATGGCAGAGGGTGAGAAGTAGGAAGAAAATATATATATACAAAAAATAAGAAATGGAAAATTATTTGTGGATGATAACATGTATGATTAATTCACTTTACAGTGTATTCTGGCTGGAAAATTGAATTTGGTAGGCTGTGGTGATGTTCTGTGAAAGTATGTAAAATAAATAAATAAATAAAAATTTAAAAAAGACAAAGAGATACTACTTAACCCCAGCCAGAATGGTTAAGATTAAAAAATAATGCATGTAGAGTGCTGGTGAGGATGAAGTGAAAAGGGAACCCTCCTACACTATTGGTGGGAATATAAATTAGTACAGCCATTTTGCAGAACAATATGGAAGTCCCTCAGAAACTTACAAATAGAACTACCTTACAAACCATTATTTCCACTCTTAGGTATTATCTAAAGATAGGAAAACCCAGAGTCAGAAAACACTTGCACATCAATGTTTATTATTAACAATAGAATTATACACAATTGCTAAGACATAGAATCAACTCATATGTCCACGAACAGACAAGTGGATTTAAAAACTGTGGTCTATGTACTGTGTGGGATACTAGTCAGGCATATAAAGCAATGAGACCCTGATATTTGATACAAAGTGGATGAATATGAAATTTAATGTGAAGCAAAACAAGCCAGACTTTAAAAGACAGGCATTGTATGTCCTGTTTAATCTATACTTAATGTCTTCACTCTATAGTATAAGCTGAAAGACTGGAAAGCATAATAGCAGGGAGGACAACTGAAGATACTTGAGTTAGTATAGAAGGGGGTGGGTAATAAGGAGTGGGAGAAAGAGGAGCAGGGAATAAACAAACAAAACACTTAATACACACAAAACACTTAATAGACCCAAAAGTGAAATGTTATCTGTTGATGATAATATATATGGTGATGTCTCTGACTTGACTAATATGCACTTTATTCATGCTGAGCAAAACCATGTTCTATACTGTAAATGTAAAGTGATTAAATGCAAATTAAAATAAGTAAATAAAAAACTGCCCAGACTAGGGTCCAGAAGTTAGAATTGAATCAACCCTGGAATCTTCAATCAAATCCTGCAGTTTTAGAGACAGAATGACAGAGAAATAGCTGGCCTTTTAAAAAGCCCACTCTCCACCTGAAGGACCCTGACCAGTCTCAGGTCTGGCCAGTGTTAGTTCCTACAACCTGATATGGCATTTCAGAGCTGGAAACCCCCATCCTTACAGGGACTAGACAGGTCTAGGTATAAGGGAGCCAAATATCTGAACACTAAGACTCTGGAGAAATCCACCCCCACACACACTGAACCAAACAGTAAAAAGAAAGAAACTCCTCTTCATAAATCTGAACCCCAGACTCCTCCTGTGGATATCATATTGTAAAACACAGTAGAAAGAGAAATTGCCACAGAACTAATTCACAACACAGGGAAGCACATAGCAAACAGCTATATAAGTCAACTACAAAGAATTAGCAAGAAGTGGTTCTTTTTGGGTTATTGCAGCATGAAGCACCATGAGCAGTGAAGTCTTTTGGGACACCCTCTATGAGGCAGGGCAGGAAGTCCTGCATTGAAATTGGTGCACGTGCTGGAAGTTTTTGGAAACAGAGGAACTACAGATATGCTTGGAAAGCTATGACCCTCAGAAGGGCAAATACTTCTCAGACACCATCAGGCTTAAGTCCACTCCTCTCTCCAAGTTCTCCACCTGATTTCTGAGGACCAATAGCACTGCAGAAAGGCCCAGGCTATGGATGTTCCCCACAAGGATATCAAGGTGCTGAAAAAACTCAACAAGAATAAAAATCTGATCAAGAAGCTGACCAAGAAGTATGATGCCTTTTTGGCCTCAGTGTCTCTGATCAAGCAAATCCCACAAATCCTAGGCAAAAGTTGAAATAAGGTTGGAAACTTCCCTTCCCTCTTGACACATAATGGTGGCCAAAGTTCATGAGGTGAAATTTGCAATCAAGTTCCAGATGAATAACGTGCTGTGTCTAGCTGTGGCTGTTGGCCATGGGAAGATAACAGATGATGAGCTCAGGTACAACATCCACTTGGTTGTTAACTTCCTGGCATCATTACTCAAGAAGATCGGTAGAATGTCTGGGCTTTGTGCATCAAGAGCCCCATGGGCAAGCCTCAGCATCTGTGTTAAAGCACATCTTGATAAATTCAAGTGCCACCATAAAAAAAAAAAAAAGAATTAGCAAGAAGTGAATATACTACCAAATGACTAAAAATTGCAGGAGATCCTCAATTATGAAAACAAACAAACAAACAAACAAACAAACAAAAAGACAGGAAATACATCCTCAACAAAGAAACACAAAAACTCATCTCCAACTTTGGGGAAAAAAATCACTGAAATGTCAGAACAAGAATTCAGAATATTCAGTGACAAAACCAAATTAGACGTAAGAAAAAGCAGATAGCCAACTCCATGCATGAGGAATTCTCCCAGAATGTGAAAGAGAAGATAGACACCAAATAAAAGAATCAAACAGAACTTCTAGAAATGAACACTGTATTGCAGAAAATCAAAACCTCCCTTGAAAGTATTAATAGTATATTAGATCACACAGAAGATAGAATCTTTGATATGGAAGACAAAAGCTCTAAGATAAAACCACCAAAATGAATGATAAAATGCCCCCCCCCTCCCAATGAGGACAATCGATAGGAAATACTAGACACCATTAAATGTCCAAATATCCAAGTAGGTATTTCAGAAGATGAAAAATCTGACAAGAGCATAGTATATCTATTCCATGAAATATTTGCAGAAAAGTTCTCAAACCTAGAAAAATATCCAGACTCAATAAATAAAAAGGACCGTACATTGAATCAACATAAGAAAATAATTTCCATGGAACTTCATAACCAGATTGGTCAAAATCAAAGACAAAGATAAAATTCTAAAAATGGCAAGAGAAAAGTCTCAAATAAGTTACAAAAGTTATCCTATTATGGTAACATCATACTTCTCAACTGAAACAATGCACGCAAGGAAAGAAGGGGAAGAAATATTCATAATATTAAAATAAAAACAACTTTAACCAAGAATACTAATGCAGCAGGATTCTTCTTCAAATGGGAAGATGAAATAAATTAAATCTCAAACAATAACTAAAAGAATTTACCAACACTCTATCAGTTCATTAAGAAATACTGAAGGAGTATTATATCAGGAAGATTAAAGAGCAACAACAGAAATAAGAATTGTTGACAGGTCCGTGTACCTACTGTTTGAACAGAATACTTACCTGTTTGCTGCATTTAAATCTTAAGCAAAGTTCTCTTAACATTTTAAAATTTTGATTTATTAAGCTAAAACTGCCTTTCCTGAAATTAAAAAAATATATTTAAAAATTTAAAAACCAAACAAAAACAAACAAACAAAAAACCCACAATATGAACTCTGAATAGTAAGCAAAATCAGTAAGACACAAATAGATGGAGAAAAAAATGTAAAGAGATGGTTGACATAAAGAATCTACTTTCCAAAAAGATAATTAAAATCATTATTGGAGGGAGTGGAATATAGAATGACTCTGCAGAAAATCAAGATAGTAACTTGAAGGGAAAGGTTGAGAGACTCTGAACATATAGAAGAAAAAACAAAAGTATGAAGTGACTTAATAAGTACATATCAGTCAATTTGCATCAGTTTGTATTACCTTACATAGAAAATTTGTGAATATAAACATTGCTTTATATGTAGTATGTGATATAAACACAAACACACACAAATATATACATATATTCTTTTTCTGCCTTTTTATAAAAAACATGTGACTATTATTCTATAAGATAATATGCAGAGCTATCAATGGAATAGTTTCTTTGAGTTTTACTATTATTAGATTTTAATTTTCTATTTTCTGCTTTTGGATAATTAATTTTGTACCATAAATATGAATTAATCT
>NW_006159984.1:535864-543293 GCF_000334495.1 Tupaia belangeri chinensis | reverse complement strand
GGAAACAAAATATAAAAATAAAAAAAAAACAAAAAATGGCTAGCAAAATGACACGTCTAAGTTCGTAAATATTTATAGTAATACTGAATGTTAATCAATTAAATTATCCAATGAAAAGACACATACTGGCTGAATGGATTTAAAATAAAAACAAAAATGAAAAAGCAACAAACAAAAAAACCCCAGGAATCCTCCACATGCTGTCTACAAAATGCACCTCATGGATAAAGACATACAAAGGTTGAAAACAAAGGAGTAGAAAAAGATTTCCCATGCAAATGGAAATTTTAAAAAGGCTGGAATTGTGATGCTGATATCAGACAAAATAAACTTTAAGATAAAAACTGTAAGGAAAGACAAAGAAGGACACTATATAGTATTAAAAGGACTAATTCACCAAAAAAGATACAACATATAACTATCTATGTACCAGACACTGGAGCACCCAAATATGTGAAAGAAAGATGGCTATATCTAAAGAGAGAGATAGAAAGCAATGCACTAATTGTTGGGGAATTAACATCTCACTGTCGTCCTTGGACAGATCATCTAGATAAAAAATGAGCAAAGAGATACAGGATATAAACGATATCATAAATCAAATAGACTTGACAGACATCTATAGAACTTTCCACCTAACAACCACAAAATATATATTTGTTTCACCCCTTCATGGAACATTTTTAAAGACTGACCACATGATAGGGCACAACACAAGCCATTACAAATTCAAATGTATAGAAATTATAGCCACCATATTCTTTGATCACAATGTACTTAAACTTGAAATTGATTGCAGAAAAAAAAAAAACTAAAAAAAAAACACAAAAATCTAAACAATGTAATACTAAATAATTCTACAACTGAAGAAATTGTCTGATATTAAAAAATTAATTGGGAACCAGCAGTTAGCATAATGGCTATGTCGCTGGACCCCCACATAGTCAACCACGGTTCGCGTCTCGGACCCGGTAGCTTAAAACTCAGGCCGGGCGCGTGTGCGTGCGTGCTCAAGATCCTGAGAGGAGAATGGAGAAGGGATTGCGGCATGACCATCCGCCCTGGGGGGTGATTTCTCGCTTTCTGTCTCTATGTCTCTCTCTGTCTGTCTGGCGAGCGCACGCGCCCTATAGCAAAAATCTATCAAAAAAAATTCATTGAAATCAATGGTAATGAGTACAGAAGTTTTCATAACCTCTGGGACACAGCAAAAGCAGTCATAAGGGAAAAGTTCACAGCAATTATTACTCACAATAAAACATTGGAATGGCAAATAGACAGCCTACCAACAAACCTCAGGGGACTGGAGAAACAACAACAAAAATACCAAGAGAAGATACTAGCAAGTTGTATCCAATAACACATTGAAAAGATTACACACCATGAGGGACCAGCAGTTAGTGTAATGGCTGTGTCGCTGGACTCCCATGTGGTCAACTGTGGTTCGAGTCCTGGACCCGGTGACTTAGAGCTCACACTGGGCACGTGTGTGTGCATGCCCAGGATCCCGAGAGGAGAATGGAGGAGAAGGGATTGCAGTGTGGCTGTTCCCCTGGGGGTTATTTCTCGCTTTCTGTCTCTCTGTCTGGCAAGCTCATGCCCCCTGTTGCAAAAACCTCTCAAAAAAAAAAAAAGATTATACACCATGACCAGGTAGGCATTCTTCCTGGAATGCAAGAGCAGTTTGATATAAATATAAATGTAATATACCATATTAATAGAAGGAAAGATTAAAAAACATATGATCATATCAATGGATGCAGAAAAAGCAGTCAATAAAATACAACATCCCTTCATGATCAAGACTGTCAGCAAAACTGGCATAGAAGGGACATTTCTCAACACAATAAAAGCCATATATAAAAAATCCATAGCTAGCATACTGAATGGGGGAACACTGAAAGCTTTTCCACTAAAAACTGGAAAAAGACAAAGCTACTCACTTTATCCACTCCTTCTCATTACAGTATTGGAAGTTCTAGCATATGCAATCACATAAGAGAATAAAATAAATGATATTCAAATAGAGAAAGAAGATGTGAAATCAACTTTGTTTGCTGATGACTTGATTATATACATACAAAATCCAAAGGAATCTAGAAATATCTCTTGGAAGTGATAAAAGAATACAGTAAAGTGGCAAGGTACAAAACCAACATACAAAAACTTATATCTCTTTTTTTGGGGGGGAGGTTTTTGCTATAGGGCATGTGCACTTGCCAGAAAGACAAAAAGAGACAGAGAGACAAGAAAACAAGAAATCACACCCCAGGGAGGATGGCCACACCACAATCCCTTCTCCTCCATTCTCCTCTTGGGATCTTGGGCACCCACATGCCACCGAGTCTGGGTCTTGAACCATAGTCAACCACATGGGAGTCCAGTGACAAAGCCATTGTGGCAACTGCTGGTCCCAAAAAACTTATATCACTTTTTATACACCAAAAATGAACAGACTGAAGTAGACTTTAAGAAAGCATTCCCACCAAATCAGTAAGACACCTTAAAATAAACCTAACCAAAGAAGTAAAAATCTTGGGGATGACAGGTGGCGTGGTGGTTAAGAGCACTGGACTCCCACATGGCTGACCATGGTTCGAGTCCTGGACCTAGTGCCTTGCTTTCTCACTTTCCCTCTCTCTCACACTCTATCCCTCTCTGGTCAAGTTAAAATAAATAAATAAATAAATAAAGTTAATAAAATAATTCTTAAAAACAATAAGTAAAAAACCTCTACAAGAAAAACTACCAAAACTCAGAAAAAAAATTAAATATAAAAAAATGAAAAGACATCCCATGTTCCTAGATTGGAAGAATTAATATCATTAAACTGTCAATTGTACCAAAATAATTCACAGATTTAATGAAATTCTAATCAAATTACCAGAAATATTCGTTGCAATATTAGAAAAAAATCATAATTTTTTTCTTGTATCATAAAAGACTCCATATTTCCAAAGCAATAATACAGAAAAAGAATAAAGTAAGAGGCATCTCACTCATTGGCTCCAAGGTATACTGCAATCCTCTGATAATCACAATAGCATGGTACTGGAACAAAAACAGACATGTAGACATATAGAACAGACTGGAGAACACAGAAATAAATCCCAAGATATATAGCCAACTGATTCTTCACAAAGGGCAAAAAGATGACCCAGTGTGGAGAAAAATTTTTCAGCAAATGGTACTGGAAAAACTGAACATCATCTGCAGAATGGTGATAGGACCCCTGTCTCTCAACATTAAGAAAAATCAATAAAAAATGTATTAAATATCTGAACATAAAACCTCAAAAGTATAAAACTGCTGGGGGAAAATATAGGGGAAACTCTAGAAGACATCAGAATAGACAAAGACTTCCTAAATAAGATTTCCAAAGTACAGGCAAGAATCCTAAAAAGAAACAAGTGGGATTATATCAGGTTAAAAAGTTTCTGCACAGCAAAAGAAACAGTAAGTTAAGAGACCAAAGAGAGAGCCCTTGGAATGGGAGACTATATTTGTTTTTTGTTTTGTTTGTTTTGTTTTGGTTAGGTTTTTGCTATAGGGTGCATGTGCTCGCCAGAAAGACAGAGAGAGACAGAAAGACAGAAAGCAAGAAATCACCCCCCAGGATGGCATGGACATCCCGCAATCCCTTCTCGCAATCCCTGCTCCTCCATTCTGCTCTCGGGATCTTGGGCATGGACGCACACATGCTGGGCATGAGTTTAAGCCACCAGGTCCGGGATTCAAACCATGATCGACTACATGAGAGTCTAGCGACATAGCCATTACAGTAACTGCTGGTCCCTGGGAGAGTATATTTGGAAACTATGCCTCAGTTTAGGGACTGATAACCAAAATATGCAGGGAACTCAAGCAATTTACCCACAAAAACATACTCAATCCAATTTAAAAATAGGCAAATGAGCTAAACAGACAACTCTCCAAGGAAGAAATATGAACAGCAAAAAAGCATATTAAAAAGCACTCAACATTTCTTATCCTAGGAGATATGCAAATCAAACCCACAATGAGAAACCATCTAATCCCAGTCAGAATGGCTAAGATTAGAAAAATAAAAAATGATAACTACTGGTGAGGCTGTAGTGAAAAGGGAACCCTTCTACACTGTTGGTAAGAATGTCAATTAGCATAGCCACTGTGGAGAACAATAAAGACGTTTCTGAAAGACCTGCAAATTGAACTACCACATAATCCGGCAATTCAAATCCTGGGTATCTATCCAAGGATAAGAATAAACTCAGATGAAAAAAACACTTGCACATCCATGTTTATTGGAATATTATTCACAATTGGTAAAACATGGAATCAACCCCCAAAATCAAAAACAAATAAAAAGAATTAGAAAAGTGTGGCACATATGCACTGTGGAATACAACTCAACCATAAAAAGCAATGAGATTCTGGCATTAGATAGAGAGTGGATGAATATGGAATACTTAATGCCATGCAAAGCAAACCAGACTATGAAATTGAGGCATTGTATGTCCCCATATAATATATACTGGAGTTAGAGAGTACAATGGATACTACAGACAGTATGGAAGTTTGGTGTGAAATGGGGGTGAGGGAGAGAGGGAATCAAAAGGAAAAAGGAAGCAAAACATTTAATAAACACAAAAATGGAAAATTATCTGTTGATGATAATGTATATAATAGTATCTTTGACTGAACTACAATACGATGTATTCATGCTAGGAAAATTCATTTTGTATGCAGTAAAGACATATAGTAATTGAATGTCAATAAAAATAAGAAAAGAGAAGAAGAAAAGAAAAATAATAGTAAAGTAAAAAAAGAATATTTTACCAATATTTCATCATGATAAACATGATTGTAAATAAATTCACTCAGCTGAATGCCTTGTAAAAAAAGGCTGAATTTCATTTCAATTAAGAAGTGATCATAGGGTTGATCATCTTTTTTCAGAATAGCTGCTTGAGTTCCTTGTGTATTCTGGCTATCAGTCCCTTATCTGACGCATAGTTTTCAAAAATATTTTCCCATTCTGAGGGCTGTCAATTCACACTAATTACTGTGCCTTTTGGCATGCAGAAACTTCTTAGTCTGATGTAATTCCAGGTAGCCATAGCATAGATTTGTCTTGAAACTGTGTATTGGTCTCATATGTACTCATTTAGGTCTGCATAAAATCAGTTAAAATATATCTTAAGATATTGAGTTACTGACTATTAGCTTTTATTGGCATCAATTATTCTTTCTGAAATGTGACACTTTGAATAATAAAACTTTCATAACTTTACTGAAAAAAAAAGTGAGCAAATGACCTGAACAGACAACTTTTCATGAAAGACTTATGAATAGCCAAAGGCATATGAAAAAAAAATGTTCAATGTCTGTTATCATAAAGGAAATGCAAATAAAACCCACAATGAGATATAATTTAACCCCAATTAGAATGACTATGATCAAAAAAATAAAGAACAAGTGCTAGTGAGGCCATGCTGAAAGGGGAACCATCCTACAGTGTTGTTAGGAATATAAATTAGTACAACCACTGTGGAGAACAATATGGAGGCTCCTAAAAATCCTACAAATAGTAATTCCATATGACCCAGTAATACCACTTCTGGATATTTACCGAAAGAATAGGAAAACACTCAGACACTTGCACATATGTGTTTATTGCATCATTATTCACAATTGCTAAGACATGGAATCAAACTATATACCCAAGAAAAGATGAGTGGATTGAAAAAAAAATGGGCACATAAACACTATGGAATAGTACTCAGCCATAGAAAAGAATAAAATCCTGTCATTTGATACAAAGTGGATGACTAAAGAAGATTTAATGCTAAGGAAAATAAATCAGACTGCGAAAGTCAGACATTTTATTTCCTTGCTGAATATGTATGAATGTTTGTATGTTATTACAGAAACTAAATGATTGAAAGACTAATACCAGAGACAGCAAATGTAGACTCTAGAGCCTATATAGGAGGGAGTAGACAGTTGGGGCTGGGAGAGAGAGGCTTAGGAAAAAAGCATTTAACAGTCATAGGAATGGAAATTTATTATACATGATAATATTTTTGACTCTCTTTACATGCAATGCATTTATGCTTTGATAACCCATATCGCATGCTGTAAAGATGTACAATGATTAAACATAAACTTAAAGTAAGCCAACATCCTGTTCTGATAGGAAGACTAGCCTTAGGCAAATTTTGGCAATATATATATTTGCTTTTTGGTCTCTACTCTTTTGTATGTTCTTTGCCCTGGCTCCCTGCTGTGTTCTTCAGAGTCTTGCATCTTTATGCTATTTAGAACTCCCGACAGGGTAGAACTCGGGGCTGGGAAGAAATAAATAAGTCTCTTTTCACACTTGAAGTTTCTATATTCCAGAATTTCATCTACCTCTCTTTTGAATTTCAAAATTTTACCTACACGTCCCTAACTTTTCTGCCCTCAGGATGACAAATCTCAGTGAAGAAAGTGGATTTAAGGAAAGTAATGTTTGTTTTGTTTTCTTTAAGAAAGATTTTTGCTATCGTGCGTGTGTGCTCTCCAGAGACACAGAGAGAGACAGAGAGACAGAAAGCAAGCAATTGTCCCCCACAGGGGATTGCCACAGCAATCCCTTCTTTTTCTTCCTCTCAGGATCATGGGCATGCACACACACGTGCCTGGTGTGAGGTTTAAGCTGCCGGATCCAGGACTTAAATCATGGTCAGCTATGTGGGAGTCTAATGGTATAACCATTATACCATCTCCTGGTCCCAAAAGCAATGTGTTTTATTCTTAAATATGAATAAAAGAAAAATAGTTCCTGAACCTTCTCAGAAATAACTATAAAAAAGTGCTTTATGGGACCAGCAGTTAGCGTAATGGCTATGTCGCTGGACTCCCACGTAGTCGACCGCGGTTCAAGTCTCGGACCTGGTGGCTTAAAACTCACTCCGGGCACGTATGCGTGCGTGCCCAAGATCCCAAGAGGAGAATGGAGGAGAAGGGATTGCAGCTTGGCCATCCCCCCTGGGGAGTGATTTCTCGCTTTCTGTCTCTCCGTCTCTCTCTGTCTGGCGAATGCACGTGCCCTATAACAAAAAAAAAGAAAAACTCTCCAAAAAAGTGCTTTATTACCCATATGACTATTCAATTGGTAGATTTTTTATGTGACAAAATGAAGTGAAAACAATGGAGCAGTGTAAGAGAATAAATTTTTGCTTCAGTGTATCACAAGAGGCACTCCTGCCTGAGAGTAGGCCCCAGTCACCCTCCTTAAGCTGTTCCTGCATTTAACAGTTTCTTCCTTTTTTCCCCCCTCTTATGATTAGGCACCTATAGATTTTCCCAAAGCAGTCAGATTTTTTAAAATATAACAGCAGGGAGGGGACCTCCTGTGGTATGGCAAGGCGCTAGGTCAACTGACCCAGAGTGTTTATGTGTATAT
>NW_006159984.1:533762-535694 GCF_000334495.1 Tupaia belangeri chinensis | reverse complement strand
TTGTGAGCAGGATATTAAAGTCAATGACTGCTACAAAGTCTTGGAGACAATGTGTTTCTTAGTAACTGTAGAAAGGCTCAGGTTGAGTTGAGTGTCCCAGGAGGTCCTTCTAGGGTGGATGGGGAATAACTGTTTCATGGAATTTATGGCATAATGATCTAGTCAGAGCCTTATATTATTAAGTCAAAATGGCAGAGGGGTTTCTGTTCATGCTTCATCTGTGAAAACAAAAAGACCTAAAAAGCAGCTCCCCAATTGCTGTAGGGGGTGGGAGACCTGTATCTTGGGGAGAATAATGTCATGGTCTACTATACAACTAAGCTTATTTGGAATGAAGATCATAGCCTTTAAACTTAGTAAGGACACTATTTAATCTCATCCCAGCCCTATGCCCCTAGGAATATTGTTCATTTATGAGCAGAATAGCTAGGTATTGTACTGAGTTGTCAAGAAAGTCATGACTCATTTTCACATAGAAAAACATAAAAAAATACATCGTGACTTTCTCAACAACCTAATAGTATAACTGGTGAAATATTGAACTGGATGTCAAAAGAACATGCTTTCTCATTAAATATTTATCATTGCCTAAATCTTTATTTAACATCTCAAAACATACAGCCTCTCTAAAGTCTCTCTATAAATATACATACACATGCACACACACACACACACACACACACACACATATATTATATATATATATATATATATATATACGTATATAATAGATATGCAGGAGTGAAAACAAACTACAACACATGGCCTTGGCTGTGAGTAATTGTATAATTTATTTATTTTTTCTTATTGGTATAAATAATTGGCAAAATGTTAAAGAATTTTGCATTTTAATATAAAACTTAAAATGTAAGTACTCCTAGACACAAAGCAATAAGTTTGGAATGTTTAATATGCATAGTGACAAATATGGGGTTGGAGTTGTGATAAGGACATTGGATACTTAAGGGTAGGTAATCTACCCAGAGTTCCTCAAATCAAAATATATAGCCATCCATTTGTGTTTCTGTACAAAGACTGGTTCTGAATAACAATATACATTCAACATAGACATTCATCAGTTGATTCATGTTTTTCCTTATTCACAATCATTATATATTTATTGAACTTTTGTTGTGTGCATGCACCATAGATTGAGAGATGAATTGAAAATGACTTCATTCTCAAGAAACTTAGAAGTTAGTCCTTTTCTTTTTTTCTCTCTCTTTTTATAAATTTTTTAAGAGAGATGTTTGCTATAGGGAGCATGCGCTCACCAGAGAGACAGAGAGAAAGAAAGCAAAAAAATTCACTCCCCAGGGGGAGATGGCCATGCTGTAATCCTTTTTCCATTTTCCTCTTGGGATTTTGGGCACACATGCACATGGGCCCAGCGTGAGTTTTAAACCACCAGGTCCAGGACTCTAACCACAGTCGACTATGTGGGAGTCCAGTGATGTAATCATTAAAAAGTCAGTCTCTTTCTTGCTTCTTGTTACTAGACCAACACATTTGTTTTATTAACAGCAGGGAAGTGGAATCATTGGCTAGTAACTGTGAAAATTAACCAACCAGCCTATTTTCTTTATTTAAAGTGTTCAAATATAATACATTGCTCTATGTTCAGTTGTTCTGAATGTCAATAAAATTTTCAGAAAAGAAAAAAAAATGAAATGCCAAGATAGGAAACTTAAATAACGTTTAGTAGATATTCATTATAATAGGCTTCATATGTCCCTGAATACAACATTTTTCCATTGCTTCCGTAAATATAACATGCTTCCCTTTATAGGGGAAAAACCTGATCCAACATAATAGAATATAAAATATTTAGATTTGGGACTAACGGATGGTGAAATGCATAATTACATTGCTGGACTCCCATGAGGTTAACCACAGTTTGAGTCCCAGACTCAGTGGCTTTTACCTCACCAC
>NW_006159984.1:524892-533654 GCF_000334495.1 Tupaia belangeri chinensis | reverse complement strand
GGGGGGGGGGTGATTTCTCACTTGCTGTTTCACTGTCACTGTCTCTCCAGTGAGCACATGCACCCTACAGCAAAAATCTCTCAAAAAATTTAGATTAAATGCCAGAATTTTAAATGGACAAGACATTCTCTCTCTCTCCGTATGTGAATGTGTGTGAGAATTGTCTAATTCAACAGGTGTTTCTGATCAGATCTACAAATAGAGTGGAAATGAGGATACTAATCTCTTTTATTTATCTGGTTTTTATAACATTCACATCCTTTATACAATGGATTTTCATGGCAGCCCTGTTGAGTTGTGTAGGATGGGAATTATTATTGGTACTTTACATAAGCGAACACTGAGGTTCAGTGAATTATGTGACTTGCTCAACGTTAGCAATACTTTTATCTCTCTCTTAGGGCAACCAACCAACTCAGTTTACCTGGGACTGAGGAAGTTTTCAACATATAGGACTTTTAGTTATAAAAGCAGAACAGTGAAACACAAACCAATATGAGTTAGTCATCCTAGTATACTTTAACAAATAGACTGAATTCAAATCTGATATCTGATGTTCAATTTACTAGGGATTCCATCATAGGCAAGTTGCTAAACCTCTTCCAGCCTTTATTTCATTATGTAATAAAATTAAGATAATATCATATTCCACCCAGTGTTCCAATGATTTAATGAGATGACAGTTGTGGAGGTAGGGGATCTGGAACCTGTCTTGGAGTAGGCATTCAATAAGTATTGGTTTCCTTTTCCTTATCTATAGACTTCCACTCTTCCTCATATATGTCATCTCAAGTAAATGTTCTCACCTTGGGCATAATTTCCTATTACCCAGAAATATTATGGGATTCTCTCCTGAATATTGGAGTCATTGGTGAGACAATTTCTTATGCTAACTCTTTGCAGTTGAGGAGTTCTTCATGCTTTTGTACTGGATAGGAGTACATGTGTAGGCTTTGGTGGAGAGTGTGCTGCCCTTTGTCAGAAGACTTCAGAGTGTGCTTGTTGTTTCTCCCCTGAGTCTTTTGTGTGGGTAAAAGCATGCTTATACATCATATTAAAGAATATTCCAAGTTTGTCCACTGCTGCTTTTCAGAGTTCTAAGGATAAATAAAAGTATCTGCAAACATGTAAGAATAAGCTGACTCAAGGTATGGTAAACACAGTAAGCAATTCTGTTCTTTCCATACTATTTCCCTGAAGGCACTAGCTTGCAACTCTGACTCCATCTTTTATTATTCTTCTAGTCACAGTTCTGGGGATTTCTTTAATTTTTATTTTTCCTATTGAAATGCTTTCTCATTACCTGTGCTGTTCTTCCAACCCAACTCAATCCAGTTTTCAAGATTTAAATAAGGTTCTACATTCTCAGAGAAGTCAAATCACACTCCAATGTTGTTTATATTTTCTTCTTCACTTAATGAACCATTAAGCAGATCACAACTTTAATGATACTTAACAATAGCCTCCCTTGGTTTGTGCTGAATTCTAATTTCAATTATTGTAATCAGGGATGATTCTTACCTTCAATGTCCACCCCAACTCCTGTTATCAATCATATTTGATAATAGAGACCTGTGGGTTAATTTACCAAGAATTATTTGGGCCACTGCATAAACCTCTTTCCTTGGCCTAGCCACAAAATACTATAGTCATACCATGTATGCTTTACCCAGATGAGAAGCTCTCATGTTTAATGGATTATTGTCTTTCACTTATACTTTCTTTCCTTGCTCTAGACCTAGGCTTCTCAGTTCTTAGGTTGCCTTCAGGGCAGAGTCTATGTGTGTGCTATGTATAAATGAGTAGTTCCAAAGATCTCCTGCCTGTTCTCAAACTTGACTCTTATTTTATGAATCTTCATGGTTTATTTAGTGGCAGGAAGGCTTAGAGCAATCAAACAAGCACAGTCTTGATCTGGGAAATGTGGTAACAATTATCTGAGAGACAACATTTTTTTTTAACCTAGTTTTGGGGTCAAATAAATTCGAGTTAGAATCTCAGCTCTACCTTGTTGGAAATATGACATTAGAAAAGTTTTATCTATATCTCATGTAAAATAGAGACAATAGCAACTTTCTCACAGGGTTATTGAGAACTGAACAAGTTTATATATCCTAAGCACCTGCTACAGTGCTTAGTGCATAGTGTCTGCTCAAAAACCTTGAGTGTTATTTTAATTGTAAGATTTGGTTCTCTTATAATCATTGTATATCTCTGTGGGGTACAGTATGGTTTTTATTTAAAGCATGTATAAAGTGTGCAATAATCAAGTAAAGGATAAAAGTATATTTATCTTCGTCATTTAATGTTACATTATGTTGTGCACATTTGATATTCTTCCTATTCACTGTTTTTTGAGGAAGAGTATATATTGAGCTGTCGATGACATTCTGTACTTTGCTTGGCACACTGTTCTGTAACCTATTCCACTTGAATGCATGCAAACACAAACATTCTTGTGTCTGCTATCCATTTTCTTGAAACTCCACCATGCAGCTTCTAATAACTATGATTAATCTCTCTATTTTTATTGTATTGAGTCCTGTAGCTTCCACTAAAAAATGAAGATATCTAGTGTATGTTAAGTGGGGACATAGTATTTGTCTTTCATAGCCTTTTTTCATTTAGCATTTTATCTTCTAGGTTTGTCTAATTTATTCCAAATTCTAAGGATTATTATTCTGTATGGCTAAGTAGTATTCTGTTGTATATAGGCACTATATTTTCTTTATCCTTTATTTTCATTTACCTTAAAGTATAAATGGATGTAGAAACCATCTACAGCTGAGCTGTGAGCTGCCCCTTTCAAGAATTAGGATAACTGAAGATTTTCTGCTTCAACTTCACCCTCCAGACCCAAAAATCTAGACAGATACAGCAACCACTGTATTATCTCTGTCTCTCTATTTTTTTTTTTTTTTGGAGAGGTTTTCGCTATAGGGCACGTGTACACGCCAGACAGACAGAGAGAGACATAGAGACAGAAAGTGAGAAATCACCCCCCGGGGGGATGGTCACGCTGCAATCCCTTCTCCATTCTCCTCTCAGGATCTTGGGCATGCACACACATGCGCCCCCAAAGCCCCCGGGTCCGGGATGCAAACTGCGGTAGACTACGTGGGAGTCCAGCGACATAGCCATTACGCTAACTGCTGGTTCCCTCTCTATTTCTTTTTAAGTAAAGTACTTTTTCTTGCCTCTTTGATCTACCCTTTATCTTTCTAATTCTCATCTTTTTACCCCTCCCACATAGGACAGGCAAATATCAGACCCTCTCAGAAGCCATCTGAGCTCTGCGCTGCCCCTTTTGCATGGCATGTTTGCATGCTCCATGGTTTTCATTTTTTGCTTTACATTCTAATTTTTTTTTCCTTTTTTTAATTGTTTGTGCCTTTTTTTTCCTTTTTTATCCCTTTGTTTTCTTTTCCTTTTCTTTTTACCTTTATCAGTTTGCTGCTCCATCCCACACACTGTCAAGACAGGTCTAGGAGCACAGCAGCCAAACATCTGAATACTTTTGGGGTCAATTCCCACAAAATCTGCTGCACAAATGTATAAACTTCTCTTAATAAATATGAACTCAAACCTCTTTCTGTGGATACCATGCTGAAAAACACAGTAGGGGAGGGAAATTGGCACAGAAGTAGCTCACAGTAAATGGAAGCACATAAGCTTACAGTTGCAGTAACTTTCTCCCACAAATTAGCCAAAAGTGAGTACACTACCAAATGACTAAAATTCAAAGAAAAGAGATAGCGGAGTGAGCAAAAGCAGAAGGACTCAGTTGCAGAGAGAGCACAGATCACCTGAACTCTCAGTTGAAACCCCACGTAGCCCAGCCCAAGAGTGGGGGGATGGGGGAAACTGTTCTCTAGAAACTGGGAAGCCTTTGTATAATATCCAGTTCTAACCACAAAAGTGCAGGTTGTTTGGTTAGTGTCAGGGAAATGAAACTGTAGAGAGATTGCAGATTACCTCCTCCTTCATGCCTCTGTATGCTCATTTAACTCCAAGAAATTAGGAGGAAACGTATAATCCATCAGATGACCAGAAACCACTACAGAGGCACAAGAAATGTGAGAGACCAAGAAAATATCTCTCCCCCAAGGGAAAAGAATAACTCCTCATCATCTACAGACAGTACAGTGGAACTCATGAAAATGTCAGACAATGAATTCAGAATATTCATAGTGAATATTCTGAACTAATAGAGATGCAAGAGAATAGAGACAATGAATTCCAGAAGATGCAAGAGAAAAGAGAGATGAGTTCAAGGAGGTGAGGAGGTTCTTGCACAATTTGAAAGAGAAAATACACACCATAAAAAAGAATCAAATGGAACTATTAGAAATGAAGAATATAATACAGAAAATCAAAACCTCCCTTGAATGTATTACAGGTAGATTAGATCACACAGTCACACAGAAGGTAGAATCACAAATGTGGAAGACAAAACCTCAGACTGATGAAAATAATCACCAAAAAGAGTGAGATAAATAACCCATAAAAATGAGATACAAAATACAAAAAATACAAGAAATACTAGATACCATTACATGCCCAAACATCTGTATAATTGGCATCCCAGAAGGTAAAGAAATTAATAACAGCATTGATAATCTATTCCATAAAATCCTGGAAGAAAACTTTCCAAACTTAGAGAGTTATTCAAACATACAGACGCAAGAAATAAAAAGACCCCTAATAGAATCAACCAAGAAGATCTTCACCAAGGCACATCATAGCCAGATTGACCAAAACCACAGACAAAGACAAGATACTAAAATTGACCAGAAAGAAACATCAACTTACTTACAAAGGTTATCCCATCAGGCTAACATCAGACCTCTCATCAGAAACATTGCAAGCAAGAAAAGAATGGGAAAATATATTCAAAATGTTAAGCAAAAAGCAATTTCAACCAAGAATACTATAATAACCTGGCAAGATTATCCTTCATATGGGAGGAAAAGATTCTCAGATAAACAAAACTTGAAAAGAATTCATCAACACCACACCAGCTCTCCAAGAAGTTCTGAAGGGAGTGCTATACTAGGGAAACTAAAGACAAACACAGAGAAATAATAGTATAACAGACAACCAAGAAAATGGCCAACTTAATGATAAGGACAAGTCTAGAAATATCAATAATAATGTTGAATGTTAACTTCCAGTATTTAAACGAGATCAGACCACAGTAACATTACAAATTCAACAGAAGAAAGACTAATTACATGAGACTGAACTGGTGAAGTAGAATTTTATGACTTTTTACTAAAGCATTACTTATTTTCTTCTACACTTTTTTCCCCCACATTTAAGGGTTTTTGTCTTTGAGCTGTTGAGAAGTTCAACAATTTGTTAATTTTTTAAAATTAAAACATAAACTTTTCCCCCTTCCTGACCCCTCTGAAATTTGAAAATATTCTTATTTTGTGGCAGAGTGGTTATTTTCACAAATTCAATAATATCTCTTGCCTTGAATCAGAAATTGGAAATACTTGTGGTTGCCAGCACTTTGATTGGAATGTCATTTCTGAAGATGTGACCAGAAAGCTAAAGATATAAGGTTGATCTCAAGAAAGCCAACAGGAGCTCTTGGAAATATTGCCTGGTATCATAAACAGTTCTACCTGGCAGGTAAGTAAAGAATGTCACTTCCTGGGAACCAGCAGTTAGAGTAATGGCTATGTTGCTGGACTCCCACGTAGTCGACCACGGTTCGTGTCCTGGACCCAGTGGCTTAAAACTCATGCTGGGCGTGTGTGCATGCGTGCCCAAGATCCCGAGAGGAGAACAGAGGAGAAGGGATTGCAGTGTGGCCATCCCCCCTGGGGAGTGATTTCTTGCTTTCTGTCTCTCTGTCTCTGTCTGTCTGGCGTGCGCACGCGCCCTATAGCAAAAACCTCTCTAAAGAAATAAAAAAAGAATGTCACTTCCTGACAGGTCCCCTTACCCCCAAAACTTTCAAGTACATATAATTAAAGGAATAGTCAGATGGTGAGTTCTTGAGTTCTTGACTTGACTCAGTAGGCTTGGGAGGCTTTTAAAAGAGTCTAATCTGAAGTTCCTTATAAAAGGTTCCAGCAAAGCCAGCTAAATCAATGAGCATTCTTATGTGGCTTTATACAAATAACAGATCAAATTGAGACTAATTTTTTTTTTTTTTTCTGCAAATAAACTAGTTTATGCCTCTCTTTGGTAAAGTAGGAATGGATAGAGGAAAAAAATGTTTTAAAAGAAAATTACAGTGCACTTTTTACTAGATTTTAGCTTTGTCCATATCTGTTTTCTGAGTTTTTACTATCTACCTGATGTTTCAACAGAATCCTAACCTTTTTCCTGGTTTTAAGTCTTAAGCAAATTTTTCTTAACTTTTTTTAAAATTTTTGGTTTATTAATGCTAAAACTACTTTTCTCAAAATTTAAAAAATACACTTAAAAATACCTATTTAATGAACACAGTAAACTATATGGCCTCAGCTAGGTTAGGTGATATTTTGTAGTATGTTCACTCTATTCACTGAATTTTATGCCTAAAATCAGACATGTGTTCACAAATATGTATATATCAGCTGTACTTGCTATTGCAAGGATTAAGATTAATTAAGATCTTTTGTGAATCTATAAAAAGTAAAAAAAAAAGGCATGGAAAAAAATTGTATATATCAGAGACAGTGTAGGAAGAGGGTAGGAAGTGGCAGGGGGTGAGAGGGAGGGAATCAAGGGTGGAAAAAGAAGGAAAATATAAATATAAGACACAAGAAATGGAAGTTTTTTTGTATGGTAATGTCACTGATTGAGCCAATATACAGTGTATTCTGAGTAGGAAAACTCACTTTTTATTCTGTAATGATATACAGTGATCAAATGTAAAATAAATAAATTTAAAATCAGAAAAGGGTATAAATGGATGATAGCAATATCTTGGCTAGATGGTAGGTTTAGATAAGCAAGAGGAGTAAAGAGTATTGAACACTTATTCAAGATAAAAACTTGAATCTAGGGAGGAGAAAAAGGGGATTTGGAAAGGTGATTTAAAGCAGGATAAAGGACCTAAGTACCTATTTGGCTTCATCTATCATCAAGTAACTCCCATACTGAGATTAAAGTATACTTGCACAAACAGATGAAGAGGGCACCATATAGACATCAATTAACAGTAGATAATTGCTACCTCCAGTTCTTCAACTAGATTGCAGTATATAGGAAAGTGGGCCTTTATTTCCTTTGGTTCTATCAGTCCACAAGTAAAGAAGCAACCTTAAATAATACAGGGATATGGTTTAATTTGAAGAAACCAGTTTTCAAGGTTTCAGGCTACCCAGGATGTCCCACTTCATGTAATACCTGAGATCATCGTCTCCCATCCTATCATCCCTCCCATTAGATTCCATCCTTTTGCTTTCCATCATCAGCAGACTTCTGCTAATCTATTAATTCACTCAACAAACATTTATCACTTACCTGTCAGGTGCCAGAAGCACATGCTTATATTTTTCTGTTAGCTGGAGATAGAATTGTGAAAAGAAGAGATGTAATCTCTATCTACACAGAACTTATATCCAGGTGGAGTATGCAGAAATAAATAAAAAAATAGACAATTGAAAGCCATTAAGCTAAGTGGTGTTAGCAAGAAAGTAAGAATGCATTGAATATATGTAAACCAAAAATCACACTAAAACTTTTAAAAACTAAAAAGAAAATATGATGGATATGAGATAAGACAAGAGGTTCACTTAACCAAAGTGGGGCAAGATGTGAGGACTGTGATCAAGATAGCTTTCTTAGAAGAACTAAAGTTTAAGGTCTCATGTGAGGGAAGAGTTAGGAATTAGCCAGAAGTTAAGGACTGAGAACTAGAGAGAGGAGAAAAGGTTTAAGCTAAGGATATAGTGAATGCAAAGTCATGTCGCAAAATAAAACATGGCACATAACAATAAATTTTCCATCTTGACCCAATCGGTAACATATCAAACTGCTGTGCTCTAAACCACATGACTGACAGACTACAGGTTTGAATCCCCAGCTTAATTAACTTGAAACATGCTACATATCTGCACATGCTTGAGATCCAGATAAATTTGAGGACTGGGAAAAGGGGATTGCTGTGAGACTAGACCTTGTGTATAGTGCTTTTTCTCTTACTCTCTCTTTCTGTCTCATTTATCTCTTTCTCTCATGTGCATGCATACTCATTCATAAATAAAATGAATAATTTTTAAAATATTAAAAAGCAGTTTCCTGTTAATATAACAAAAAGTTCAAAGTAGAGAGTAGAAGAGAGAGGGTTTGAGAAGGAGGATACAGATTATGTAGGACCTCCTAGACTATGTTAGGAAGTTTGGAGGCTACACTTATGGTAGTAGTAAGGAACTGTTGCCTTTTTAAGGAAAAGAATTATATAATTAGATTCATGTTTTATAAATATTTTTTCTCATACATTATGTAGAATGGATAGGATAAAATGATGAGTGGAATCACAGAGATAAATCGGGAAACCATCATTGTAGTAACTGGGTTAGAGACAGTGGTGATCTGAATCAGCATGACTATTATGGACAAGGAGAGTCACAAACGGATTTGAAAAGTTATTTTAGGGGACCAGCAGTTAGTGTAATGGTTATGTCGCTGAACTCCCATGTAGTCAACTGCGGTTCGTGTCCCGGACCTGGTGGCTTAAAACTCACTCCAGGCGCATGTGCGGGCGTGCCCAAGATCCTGAGAGGAGAATGGAGGAGAAAGGATTGCGGCATGGCCAT
>NW_006159984.1:491330-524743 GCF_000334495.1 Tupaia belangeri chinensis | reverse complement strand
GTAGGGAATGAGGAAGAAGGTGAAGTAAAAAATAACTTTCATGTTTCTGACTTTAGTAATTGGATGAATGGAATGACATTAATTGAGATAGCAGATACAGGTAACTTGCTAAATAAATTTATAGCTGTATTTGACATTTGTATTTTCACAGGACTTCTTTCTTTCTTTCTTTCTTTCTTTCTTTCTTTCTTTCTTTTCTGTCTTGTATTTTATTTTTAATATTTTTTTTATTTTTTTTATTTTTTTATTTTTTATTATCATCATAATCTTCTTTATATTACATTGGATTACATATAACTTTACAGTGTATTACATTGCTTTTTCAAAAGGGAATGCCATGCAAGTCAGTCAGTACAAAGACATTAATCTCCCCGCTTCAACAATCAATACCTTTTCTGTTTTCCCCAATCATTATTATTATTATTATTATTATTATTATTATTATTTAAAACAGTCAATCGCTAGTTCTCATTTTGCTTGTAAAAATACTTTGCCCATCATGAAATCTTCTCAGAACAATCCAGTTGGAGTGGATACATACAATATCTTTCTTTCATAGCCTGGCTTACTTCACTCAGCAATAGATCCTCCATATCTGACCATTTTCTATCAAATTCCAGGGTCTTGTTATTTTTTATGGCTGAGTAGTATTCCATAGAGTATATATACCACACTTTTCCAATCCATTCATCAGTTTGTGGACATTTAGGTTGGTTCCATGTCTTGGCAATTGTGAATAATGCTGCAATAAACATGGATGTGCAAGCACTTTTCTGACTGAGCGTTCTCCTGTCTTTTGGGTAAATACCCAGAAGTGGGATTGCTGGATCAAATGGTAGTTCTATTTGTAGATCTTTGAGGAACCTCCATATTGTTCTCCACAGTGGTTGAACTAGTTTACATTCCCACCAACAGTGTAGGAGGGTTCCTTTTTCACCACATCCCCGTCAACACTTATTGCTTTTTATATTCTTAATCTTTGCCATTCTGACAGGGGTTAGGTGGTATCTCATTGTGGTTTTTATCTGCATCTCCCTTATGATGAGGGATGTTGAGCATTTCCTCATATGCTTTTTGGCTGTTCGTATGTCTTCCTTAGAGAGATTTTTGTTCAGCTCATTTTCCCATCTTTTAATCGGGTTAATCATTTTTTTCCACATAAGGCGCACAGGACTTCTTTTTAAATATTTGAAGATGAGGATATCATGTAATTAGGGAGATCATGGAGGGATTTATTTTGTGGGGGTTTTTTTATTGATTTTTTGATCAGAGGTAATTCAGGCACCTCTCATGTCAACTGCAGTGGAGTGGAGAAGACTGTATCTGTGTGTAAGGCAATTAAGCTTAACATGAATCAGGTTGCTTTTCTCAAACTGTGTTAAGAAATTCTGCATAGAAAGTGTTCTTAGAGTTCTGAAGAGAAAGAGAGAATGAGAAAGGGAAGGAAGGAGGGAGAGAGAAAGAGATCTAGTCTGTGGAGAATCAATAGAAGTAGAATTGGAGAAGGCTTTATTTAGACAGTGGCAGTAGAGCTGTGTTATAAATAATAGGAGAGTTTGAACATACAGAAACAAGGCTGAGGAGCTGGAGTAAGATTTGAGACAGAGGAACAGCCTAAGTAAAATTATGGGAGAATAAGTTTGCAGAATGTGTGGAAAATATTGAATCCTTTAGTTTGGAAAAGATGTCATGCAAGACAAGTGGGAAAGTAAGATTTAAAATGATCTGGAACCAGATTGTGAAGGCCCTGATTGTCAGGCTAAGGTCTATGAAATAGAGGGCCACTGAATGGTTTTGAATATGGCATTGACATTGACTAGAGAAATTAATTCCATCAACTAAGATTAAATTGTGGACATGATGAGCCACTGATTCTGTCCTTTATAAAATAGAAACAATTAGTGTGTGCATAAGCCATAATCTCATCCTGTCATTGCATGCTGGTGTGGTTGAATTGAAAATTCTATTCTAGGAGAAATATTTATAATGTATTCCCACACCCACCTAAACATATTGTATTGCTTTCCATAAAATTGTTGCTGTAGAAATGCATAAATATTGTGCCTTTTTGTCTGGGGTTGACTGAAAGGTGATGACCCAGGTGGAAAAATCTGATTTAGGAAATAAGGGAGAATAGCAACAATCAACTATCTATTAGGAAATTAAAAAAAAAAAAGAGAGAGAGAGAGAGAAAAGAAGAAAGAAACAAAGAAAGAGAAAGAAAAGAAGAAATGAAGAAAGGAAAAAGAAAAAGAAAGAAGGAAAGAGAAAAAGAAAGAAAGAGAAAAAAGTAGACTTCTTTTCAAACATTGAGCTTTTGAAATGTCCTCTCAAAAATTCCTCCAGGAATTGACCACAGTGGTGCAGTTCTGAGAAGGGTAATTAACACACCTGGATTTCACTTAAAAACTGTGCCAATTGTTTCTTACTGCCTGAGCCATATGGTTCTAATTCAGTCTTCTTGGACTGGTTTGGGATTCGCTTTGACATATGCAATGAATTACTATACAAAGAAACATTATAGTGTTCTTTTATATGAATTCCTAGCAGTTGGATAACCATCTCTCCCCCAGGATTTTTGGGGGGCATGCAAACCTAGGGCTCTACTTAAGCCAAAAATCAGTGAGCAAGCAGCCACTCATTGTAAGTTGTGGATACCAACAAGGACCTTTGCTTCTCTAATGAAACCTGCCTCATTGTGCCTATCTAGTCATTGTAAGCCTCTGGTCATCAAGGTCTAATTCCTTCCCTTTTATAGTTAACTTTTCCTTTTCTGGAAAAAAACTGAGACCATTTGCTGTTTGCATCTTTGATAATATACCTTCACTACTTAAATAACATATTTTAATGACTTTCAAATAATATAACATTTACTTTTTAAATAGCCTCAGTATTTTCTCTTTCTCTTTTGTCTCTATTCCTCCTCCTCCAAGATAATATATAGAGCTACATCATTAATCTCATACCTTGTTTGATTTCACTTCTCTTCTCAGCATAGACCTTTTTTTTTTTTTTGGAGAGGTTTTTCGCTATAGGGTGTGTGCACTCGCCAGACAGACAGAGAGAGACATAGAGACAGAAAGCGAGAAATCACCCCCCAGGGGGGATGGTCATGCCGCAATCCCTTCTCCTCCATTCTCCTCTTGGGATCTTGGGCACGCAAGCACACACGCCCGGCGTGAGTTTTAAGCCACCGGGTCCGGGACCCGAAATGTGGTCGACTATGTGGGAGTCCAGCGACATAGCCATTATGCTAACTGCTGGTTCCCTCAGCATAGACTTTTTAGCCTCTATTCTCTGTGCATGCTCCATTATTCCACATCCTAAAAAAGGTTTCACTTTTCTTGTTCTCTTTTGTTCTCTTGCTAGTCCCCTTCATTATTTTTCTATGTTTATTGAGGTATAATTGATACATAAAATCTGCATATATTTATTGTATACAATTTAATAAGTTTGGACATATGTATTGGGTCATTTGAAAAGTCATAATGCATTTTTACATAGAAAAATATGTTACAACTTTTCCAATAACCCAATATATACCGATGATACCATTACTATAATCAAGGTAAATAATATATTTGTTACCTTCAACATTTTTCTTATGTCTCTTTGATTTTCTGCTTCTTTCATTCTTTTATTTCCTAAACACTCATTATTTCCATTTTTCACTTCCCAAAATACTCATTGCTCCCATTTCCTCACTGTCTACATTGTAATCATAGCTAATGTTTACTGATTGCTTTACATTAGTCATTCAATTTACACAAAAACCCCAAGAGGGTTACTATTTATTATTACCCTACCAATCTCACAAATGAAGAAACATAGTCAGAAGATGCCAAGCAGCTTGTCCAAAGTCACACAGATAGTAAGCAGCAGAGCTGGTTTCAAAACCCAGGTAGTATGACTCCAGAGTTGGAGCCATTCTTTCTCTCTCTTTTTCTTTCTTTTTCCTTTCTTCTTTTTTTCTTTATTTTATTCCTTTCTTCCTTTCTTTCTTCTGTTTCTTCTTTGTTTTTTAAAGAATTATATTTATTTAACTTTATTTATTATTATAATTATTGAATTTGATCAGAGAGAGACTGAGAGAGAGAGTGAGGGTGGTCTGGGACTTGAGCCATGGTCAACCATGTGAAAGTCCAGTGTCTTTAATCAATATGCCAACCTGTCAGCCCCTCTTTGCTTTATAAAAATTATTTCTTTCATGAGAGTGAGAGACAGAGGAAGAAGGAAAAATTAAAAAAAAAAAGTAAGAAAAAGACAAGTAGATTCAAGACAAGTATTCTGAGACCCTTCCAGCTTTCCTAGCCAGTAAGGATCATGGATATGCATGTTTGATTGGTATAGGACATCAAATCTGTAGTCATCCATATGGATACAGCATTGTTTGAGCAGCACATTTTTTTTTTCACTATAGGGCGAGTGTGCTCGCCAGACAGACAGAGAGAGACATAGAGACAGAAAGCGAGAAATCATCCCCCAGGGGGGATGGTCATGCTGCAGTCCCTTCTCCTCCATTCTCCTCCCGGGATCTTGGGCACGCATGCACATGCGCCCGGCGTGAGTTTTAAGCCACCGGGTCCGGGACGCGAACCGCGGTCGACTACGTGGGAGTCCAGCGACATAGCCATTACGCTAACTGCTGGTTCCCGAGCAGCACATTTTTGAGGCACCTTCAAGCCAGCCAGATAACTTTAACCACTATGCTATACTGTGTTCCAATAACATTTTTAGAGGTCAATGGCTTTTAGTCTATTCCAATAATGCCTATTTAATGATTTGTGACTGTTCTTGAAATTCTAGAAATCAGTTTCTAACTTATTTCCTATGACCTGACATTATCTTGGATTTTTATTTTACTTCTATTGTTCTTTTTAAATTTTTTTGATATAAAGTAGATGAATATGGAAGATTTATTGCTGAGTGAAGTGAGTCAGGCTATGAAAGAGAGACATTGTATGTCTCCACATAACACATTCCAACTATCTGCAGTCTATGGTGGAGACTGAAAAACTGGAGGATATAAAAGCATTGAAAATTGTAATGGACACTGAGGACAAAGTGGAAGGAGAGTCGGAGAGGGGAATAGTGTAGGTAAGGAAATTTGGGAAAAAATAATAGAAAGTTAAGACATTTGTGGGACCCATAAGTGGTTTATTACTTGTTGATGATGACATGTATATTCAACTGGACTTGTCTGAGGTGTATTTTATGTTGGGTAAATTCTCTTTACAATGTAAATAATGTATAGTGATTGAATGCATTGCATATAATTATTATAAATAATAAGAATAAAAGAAAATATGTGTGAACTACAAAAAGAAAGAAAAATATTTTTGAGAAGTTTTTGCTATAGTGTGCATGTGCTCACCATAAAGACAGAGAGAGACAGAGAGACAAAAAGTGAGAAATCACCCCCAGGAGGGATGGCCATGCCACAGTCCCTTCTCCTCCATTCTTCTCTTGGTGTCTTTGGCATGCACGCACATGGGCCCAGTGTGAGTTTAAGTCATTGTGTCCGGGACTTGAACCATGGTCAAGGGACTCGAGTCATGGTCGACTACACGGGAATCCAGTGACATAGTTATTATGCCAACTGGTGGTCCCAATATTGCTCTACCTTTAGTTCAAACTCCTGTCTTCAATTCTAATATTTTTTTTTCTTTTAATGACACATTTTCTTTATATTTCGGTTATCACCAAGGTGGACAAATCTCAAATTACTATCTTGCTCTGTATAGACTCAGTAAGTCTCACTGTTGCAAAAAATATTAAGCATCATTTGTACCAACTACCATGAACTGGGGAGATGATATTATCACAATAAACCTTTTAGAAAAGAGGACAAATCACTCTTGCCTAATGTCTCTAACTTCCTCATGACTTTCCTGGCTTTGACAATGGTACTTTCATTCATCAAAACTTAAAATTTTGGAACAATTCCCTGATTAACATTCTTTCTGAAAGCCTTCTCCCCATACATATTGAGCATCTACTATTTCTTAGGTTCTGTGTTAAGCACTGAGGATAAAGTTAATAGGTTTCCAGTCTTCATAAAGCTTAAAATCTTTGAACATCTCTTGCTTCCCTAGTTACTGATACCTTTTATCAAGTCACAGTGATTTCAAGGCTAGGTCTATACCTTTAAAACTGATGAATGGAAATAGAGCCCCCCTCCATCTGCAGCCCCCTACCCAGCCATGGAAACTGAGCCAGTGCAATCAGCCCCTAGACCCAGTCCTAGTCCCAGCCCCAGCTCCCAGTGCCAGCGCTTCCCCTTCTATCTGCCAGAAAGTGCAGCTTTCTGCTCTCAAGCAGAGCCCACCTTCATCTGCAGCCACCTTCTCAGCCAGGGAAACTGAGACAGAGCTGTCTGTCGATCAACCCCCATCCCCACTCCCAGTCCAAGCCCCAGCTCCCAGCTTCAGAGATCCCCTCCTCTCTGCGAGAAAGGTAGGCATTTTTTTTCCTTCTTTCTTTTGCTTGTTACTTCTTCCCTCACAGGGCAGCTCTCAGCTCTCAAGCAGAGCCCACCTCCATCTACGGTGCCCTGCCCAGCCAAGGAAATTGAGGAAGGGCTGTCCATCAGCCCCCAGCCCCGTCCCAGCCCCAGCTCCCAACCTCAGAGATCCCCTCCTCTCTGCCAGAAGGGTAGGCCATTTTTTCCCCTTCTTTCTTTTGCTGATTCTTTTTTTTTTCTTTAGAATTATTTTATTAACTTTTTATTTATTATTATTATCATTATTATTTTCCAGTTTGATCAGAGAGACACAGAGGGAGAGAGAGGAAGTGAGAAAGCAAGCCACCACGTCCGAGACTTGAACTAATGGTTGGCCATGTGGGAGTCCAGCACCTTTAACCACCAGGCCACTTGCTGATCCCTCTCTCAAATTTCTGTTTGTTTATTTCTCTGTTTGTTTTGGGAGCCTGCAGAAATCTATGCTTTGCAGGAATGGAACACTAACCTAATTTAACACAATTGCCACTGCAGATTGATTAAAACCCTTCCTGCTTCATTAGCCACCCCCCATCTTTTAGTGTTTTTTGTTTGTTTGTTTGTTTGTTTGTTTTGCCACAGGGTGCATGCCTTTTTCCCCTATAGGGCAGTTCTCAGCTCTCAAGAAGAGCCCACTTCCATCTACAAAACAGTTCTCAGCCAGGGAAACTGAAGCAGGGCTCTCCATCAGCCCCCAGTCCCAGTCCTAGTATCGGCCCCAGCCACCAACCTCATCACCAGTCCTCTACTCCCCAAGAAAGACAGAGTTTTTTTTCTTCTTTCTTTTGCTGATTCTTTATTTCTTTCCTCCCAACCCAACCTCCATTCCTCTCTGCCAGAAAGGTCTTCCCCCACCCCCTTCTTTGTTTTGCTAAAATTTACTTATTCCCCTATAGGGCAGCTCTCAGCTCCCAAGCAGAGTTCACCTGCTTCTTTAGCCCCCCACCTAGTCAGGGAAAGTGAATCAGGGTTTTTCATCAGCCCTCAGCACCAGTCCCAGGCCCAGCCCCAGATATCAACCTCAGAGACCCCACTCCTCTCCACCAGAAACTTAGACCATTTTGCCCCTTCTTTCCTTTGGTAATTCTTTACTTCTTTCCCATAGGACAGCACTCAGCTCCCAAGTAGAGCCCGCCTCTATCTGTTGCACCTTGCCTAATTTGTGCACCAAGCGGCTTGCCGACTTTTTTTTTGCCTATTTCATATTCTTTTTTTCTTTTTCTCATTGTCATCCTCTCTCATCCTCCACACCCCCAGAGAAACTAGAAACGTCTATAATTATAGATTTCAAACACTCTCTAATCATGAGGCTCCCAGGGATCTTTGCTCTTGACTGAACCACCTACAAAAATGTAGAAATTGCTCTTCAGAAACCTGACTATAAAACTCCTCCTATGAGGACCACATACCTAACCATAGTAAAGGAGAGACATTGGTACAGAAGAAATTGATGACCCAGAGAAGCAAACTAATTCCCAGTGATAGAAACATTCTCCAAAATTGTGTCTAAAAGTGAATATATCACCCAATGGCTAGAAGTCACAAAAGAACCTCAAATTTGAAAAAAAAAACAACACAGAAATTATGTCTGCATCAAGAGCACACAATTACTCTCCTCCTTCTCTTAGAAATACAGAAGTTACTGAAATGTCAAAGAAAGAATTTAGAACATTCATAGTGACAAGCTGTATGAGTTGGAAATGAAAAGACAACAAACTCCAGGAGATGAAGAAGTCCTTCCATGATTTGAAAGAAGAAATGAACACCATAAGAAAGAATCAAATGGAATTATTAGAGATGAGGATTCTAATACAGAAAATCGAAATCACATCTAAAAGTATTAAAAGCCAATTAAACCATGCTGAAGATCAAATCTTGATGTAGAAGACAAAACCTCAGACCTACAAAAAAACACCCAAAATTAAGAAAATAACCCATAAAATAGGATAATATACAAAAAAATACTAGAATCCATTAACTGTCCAAAAATCTGAATAATTGGTATCCCAGAAGGTGAAGAACCTAATAAGGGCATTGAAAATTTAGTCCGTGAAATCCTGGAAAAAAACTTTCCAAGTCTGGGACCAGAAGTTAGCCTAATGTCTATGTTGCTGGACTCTTACATAGTCGACCGCAGTTTGAGTCCCAGACCCGGTGGCTTAAATTCATGTCGGGCGCATGTGCGTGTGTGCCCAAGATTCCAAGAGGAGAATGGAGAAGGCCATCCCCCCTGGGGGGTGATTTCTCGCTTTCTGTCACTCTGTCTCTCTCTGTCTGTCTGGCGAGCGCACGCGCCCCATAGCAAAAACCTCTCAAAAAACAAAACAAAACAAAACAAAACAAAACAAAAAAAACAAAACAAAACAAAACTTTCCAAGTCTAGAGAAACACTCAAACATCCAGACTCAAGAAATACAAAGGACATCAGATAGAACCAACTCAATAAGATCCTCTCCATGACACATCTTATCCAGACTGGCCAAGACCACAGGTGAAGATAAGATGCTAAAACTGGCAAGAGAGAAATGACAAGTGACTTATAAACATCATCCCATCAGGCTAACATCTGATCTTTCAATACAAACAATGCAAGCAAGAAAAGAATGGGAAAGAATACTGAAAGTGCTAAGAGAGAAACAATTTCAACTGAGATTAATATATCTAGCAAGATTATTCTTCATATGGGATAAAAAGACTAAAATCTGGAGATTTAGTCTGAAGATTGTACTGTTCCAGGAATACTAAAGAATGAAAAGACAGAAATAAGGGGAAAAAAAGACAACCAAGAAAGGCAGGGACAAATCCAGAAATATTGATAATAATATTTAAATGTTAATTAATTAAATTCTCTAATCAAATGACAAGGCTTGGCTAAAAGGGTAAAATAACAGAAACCCTCTATCTGTTGCCTATAAGAAATACATCTCATGGATAAAGACATCCATGGACTAAAAGTGAAGGGCTAGAAAAAGGTATTCCATGAAAATGGGAGCCAAAAATAAGCTGGAGTCACGATATAAATTTCAGACAAAATAGACATTAAAACAAAAGCAGTAAGAAGAGACAAAGAAAGGCATAAAATGGTAGTAAAAGGGCTAATTTATCAAGAAGACATAATGCTTATACATATCTGTGCACCTAAGTCAGGAACATCCAAATACACAAAGGAAAGACTGTTAGGTCTAAAAGGAGAGACAGACTGCAACACTCTAATTGTTGGGGATCTCAACACTCCACTATCTCTTTTGAATGGGTCATCTAGACAAAAAGTTAGCAAAGAGATGCAGGATCTAAATGATACCATAAATCAAACGGACTTAACGAACGTCTATAGAACTTTCCACCCAGAAACAACATATACTTTTTCTCACATCCACGTAGAACCTTTCAAAGTCTGACCACATGATAGGGCACAAAACAAGCCTTTATATATTCAAAGCCATAGAAACTATATCCAGCATCGGCTCCTTCCAGCCCAACACCCAGCGAAACGTCAGAATCCATGTGCATCTGAGGTGGAGCTTTCCCTGTCCTTTTAACCAGAAAAAGCCTTTGTCCCAATGCTCTCCTTCCAGTCCAACACCCAACAAAAATCTAGAATCTATGAGCATCTGAGTTCAACTTTCCCTGCCCCTTTAACTAAAACAAAAACAAAAACAAAAACAAAAAACAAGAAAAAACTGCACCAAAGCCCTTCTTCCAGTCCAACACACAGCGAAAAGTCAGGTAGGGTGATCTCTGTCTTCTTTCTGCCTCTATCTCTGTCTCTGTCTCTCTCTCTCTCCCTCTTCCTTTCTCTTGAAAATTTTCACTATGATAAATATGTTTGTGTGTTTGTTTGTTCTAATCTGTAGGTACTGTCTCTTGCCTCTGACCTATCCCTTCTCTTGCTAATTTCAGAACTCATGTGCATCTGAGGTGGGCTTTTCCTGCCCCTAATTTTTTTGTCTTTTTTTTTCTTTTGTAGAGGTTTTTGCTATAGTGGGTGTACACTTGACAGAAAGACAGAGAGACTGAAAGTGAGAAATCATCTCCCCTCCCCCCCCGACCCCAGAGATGGCCACACCACAATACCTTCTCTTCCATTCTCCTCTCAGGATCTCGGGCATGCACACAGACGAGCCCTGTGTGTGTTTATGCCACTGGATCCAGGACTTGAACCACGGTCGACTACATGGAAGTCCAGCGACATAGTCGTTACACCAATGCTGATCCCAGCCTTAATTTTTAAATATATTTTACCCTTTTCATTGTTTTGTTTTGTTTTTCCTTTTTTTTTTTTTGTCTTTTTCCCTTTGTTTGCTTTCTTTTACCTGACTTCCTCACCTTGATTCTCACCTTCCACATACTGAGTAACTAGGCAGGTATAGGTACATAGTAGTGAAACATATGAATACTTTAAACCCTGCAGCTCAGCCCATGTGTCCCTATTGCCTTGAAAGTGTGAGGCCCTTGTAATATCCTGTTCCATTGACAAAAGTGCAGTTTGCTTGGTGAGAATCAGGGAAATTATATTACAGAAAAAATGCAGGCTATCTCCTTCCTCACACCTCTAACATTCAGAGTTAATTCCAAGAAGGTAGGAAGTAATGTATAATCCATCAGATGCCCAGAAACCACCATTGCAGAGGCACAAGAAATATGAGAAATCAATAAATATGTCTCCCCCAAGGGGAAAGAACAGCCCTTCATCATCCACAGACAGTAAAATAGAACTGTTGGAAATGTCAGATAAAGATTTTAGGACATTAATAATGACAAAGCTAACAGAAATGCAAGAGAAGAGAGACAACAAACTTCAGAAGCTGCAGGAAAAAAAAAGAATAAGTTCCAGGAGGTGAGGAAGTTCATCCACAATCTGAAAGAGGAAATACTCACCATAAGAAAGAATCAAAAGTAACAATTAGAGATGAAGGTTGTAATTCAGGAAATCAAAACCTCCCTTGAAAGTATTAAAAGCAGATTAGATGATGCAGAAGATCAAACCTCAGATGTAGAAGACAAAACTACTGACCTAGAAAAATACACCAAAAAGACTGAGAAAATAACCCAAAAATTAGTATAATATATGAGAAATACTAGATACCATTACACACTCAAACATCTGGATAAGTGATATCCCAGAAGGTGAAGAAAACTAATCAGGGCATTGGTAATCTATTCCATGAAATCCTGGAAGAAAATTTTCCAAACCTAGAGAGGCATTCAAATATCCATACCAAAAAATACAAAGGACCCCTAATAGAATCAACCCAACAAGATCTTCTCCAAGGCACATCATAGTCAGATTTACAAAAGCATGAACAGAGATAAGATAATAAAATTGGCAAGAGATATCAAAGGATATCCCATCTGGATAACATCAGACCTCTCATTGGAAGCAATGCAAACAAGGAAAGAATGGGAAAATACATTCAAAGTGTAAATGAAAAACAATTTCAACCACAAGTACTGTATCCAGCAAGATTATCCTTCAAGTGAGAAGAAAAGATGAAAACATTCTCAGATAAACAAAACTTGAAAGAAATTACCAACACCAGACCAGATCTCCAAGAAGTTCTGAAGGGAGTACTATACCAGGAAAACTAAAAGCAGACAAATAAGAGAACAAAAAATGACCAAAAGAAAGGCCATCTTAATGGTAGAGACAAGTTCTGAAGTGTCAATACTAATGTGAATGTTAACAAAAAGTTCAGACCACAGTAACACTGCAAATTCAACAAAGAGATTACATGAGAATGAACTGGTGAAATAGAATTCTATGACTTTTTTCCTAAAACATTACTGATTTTCTTCTATGCTTTGTATTCCAGATTTAAGCATTTTTGCTTTTGAATTGTTGGGTTAGGCAATTTGTTAAAGAATTTTTTACATTGAAATGTAAACTTTTCTCCCTGATTCCTTTGCAATTGGAAAATATTTAAAAGCATTCTTATTTTGTGGCAGAATGTTTATTTGCATTAGTTCAATAATATAATAGTATCTGTTCTCCTGCATCGGAAATTGAATTCTTATGGGGCTTTGTGCAAATAACAGACCAAATTGAGATTAACCTATTTTTTGTTTTCAAATATGTTAGTTTATACCTCTCTTTAGTAAAAGGGACCATGGGAAGAGGGAAAAAATTGTTTCAGAAGAAAATTACAGTGCACTTGTCACTATATTCTAGCTTTGTCCATACTTTAAAATTTTTTGTGAATCACTAAAACGTGAAAAAAAAAGTTTAGTATGGAAGGGAGGGAGAAGAAAGTGGAAGGAGAAAATAGGTAAAAGTATGCCTAATTGACAAAAAATGAGAAGCTATTTGTTGATGATAATTTATATAGTAATACCCTTGTTGTGACTGACATGCATGTTTTTTTGTGTTGGAAAAAGAATGTATACTGTAAAGACTTGATAAAATATAGATTGTAATAAATATTTTTTAAAAAATAAACTATATTCAGCATCTTCTATGACCATGATGGAATTAAAATTGATATGAATTTCAGGAAAAAACCTTTGAAAATACACATATACTTGGATACTAAATAACGTACTCCTGAATGATTCATGGAAGCCAATGATAATGAGTACATGAGTCACCAAAATCTTGAGGACACTGGAAAGGCAGTCAGAAGAGGGAAGTTCACAGCAATTAGCATGGATAAGAAAAAAACAGAAAGGGGACAAATGGACAACCTAACATCAGGGTTCAAAGAATTGGAAAAGCAACAACAAAAAAAAATCCAAAAAATATCAGAAGAAAATAAATAATAAAGATTCAAGCAGAAATAAATGAAATAGAACATAAATAAGATATACAGAAAATAAATGAAAGTGAAAGCTGATTCTTTGGAAAGGTAAACGAAATTGACACATCACTAGCCAGACTAAGAAGAAGAGAGAAAGTAACCAACTAAATCAAATTCGCAATGAAGTAGGCACTATAACAACAGACATAATAGAAACACAAAATATTGTTAGAAGATACTATGAACACCAATTTGCCAACAAACAAAAGAACTTGGATGAGATGGACAAATTCCTGGACACATATAATCTACCAAGATGGAGTCAGGAGAAAGTCTGTATAGGCCCATAATGAGCAATGAGATTGAATAAGTAATAAATAACCTCCCAACAAAGAAATGCCCTGATCCTGATGGCTTCACCTCTGAATTCTACAAAGTTTCTAAAGAACAGTTAACACCCATTCTACTCAAATTATTTCTAAAGATCCAAAAGGATTTAACTCCTCCAAATTCATTCTATGAAGCCTCTATCACCCTTATCCTTAAAACAGACAATGAAATGACAAGGAAGGAAAACAATAGAACAATATCTTTGATAAATACAGATGCATCAAATTACTAGCAAATCATATCCAACAACAAATGAAAAAGATAACACATCACGGGACCAGCAGTTAGTGTAATGGCTATGTTGCTGGACTCCCATATAGTCGCCCATGGTTCAAGTCCTGGACTTGGTGGCTTAAACTCATGCCAGACATGTATGCGTGCGTGCCCAAGATCCTGAGAGGAGAAAGGGGGAGAAGGGATTGTGGCGTGGCCATCCCCCCTGGGGAATAATTTTTTTTGTCTCTCTGTCTCTCTCTGTCTTTCTGGTTGAGTGCACTCACCCTATAGCAAAAAATCTCTCAAAAAAAAAAAAATACGTCACGACTATGTGGGCTTCATTCCAGGGATGCCTGAATGGTTCAACATATGCAAAACCAAAAACGTAGTACACCATATTAAAAGAAAGACAAAAACCATACGATCATATAAATTGGTGCAGAACAGGCATTTCTTGTGGGACCAGCAGACTTTGTAAGGGTTACACCGCTGGACTCCCATGTAGTCTATCATAGTTTGAGTACCTGACCCAGTGGCTTAAACTCACTCTAGGCATTTGGGTGTGCATGCAAGCCCAGGATCCTGAGAGCAGAATGGAGGAGAAGGGATTGTGGTGGGGCAGTCCTGCCTGGGGAATGATTTCTCGCTTTCTGTCTCTCTGTCTTTCCCTGTCTTTCTGGCGAGCACACACCCCCTATAGCAAAAACCTCCCCCCAAGAAAATTTTTTTAAAAAAGAAAGAAAAGGTATTTGATGAAATACAACATCCTTTATGATCAAGACTCTCATGAAAATTGTCATAGAAGAGTCATTCCTCAACCCAATAAAAGCTATCTATTAAAAACCCATAGTTAACATCATCCTTAATGGGGAAAAGATGAAAGCATTTACACTAAAAACTGGTACAAGACAAGGATGCCTACTTTCTCCAATACTTTTCAATATAGTACTAGAAATCCATGCCAATGCAATTAGAAAAGAGAATAAAATAAGAGGCACTTAAATAGGAAATGAAGAGGCAAAATTATCTCTATTTGCAGATGACATGATTGTATACATAGAAGACCCAATATTATTCATGAAAAAACTCCTGGAAGTAATAAAAGAATACAGCTAATTTGCAGGCTACAAAACCAACACACAGAAATCTATAGCATTTCTATATAAGAACAGCAGGCAGACTGAGATAGAACTGAGGGAAGTAATTCCATTTGTAATTGCCACAAAAAGTATAAGATATTTAGGGATAAATCTAACCAAAAAGGTTAAAGACCTCCACAAGGACAATTATGAGAAGTTAAAAAAAGAAATGGAAAAATGATGCAAGAATGTGGAAGGACATCCTATGTTCCTGGATTGAAGAATTAATATAATCAAAATGGCAATTCTATACAAATTATTCTACATGCTTAATGTAATCCCAATCAAAGTACTATAGACAGTCTTCACAAATCTGGAAAAGAAAATCATAGATTTTGTTTGGAATCATAAAAGACCATAGAAGACCTCTTATTACCAAAGCAATCTTGTTCAAGGAAACTGAAGTGGGTGGCATCTCACTCCCTGACCCCAAAATACAACATAAAGTTTTGATAATTACAACAGCATAATATTGGCACAAAAACAGACATGTGGACCAATGGATTGGAATAAAGACCAAAGAAATAAGCCCCCAAATATATAGTCAACTAATTTTTGATAAAGGGTACCAGTCAATCCAGTGGGAAAAGGAAAACCTCTTTAGCAAATGGTGCTAAAAAAAAAAAAAAAAACACGATATCAATGAATCTGAATGTGTACCTCTCACCATTGACAAAAACCAACTCTTAGTGGATCAGACATCTTAACCTAAGATCTCAAACTGTAAAACTACTGGTGGAAAACACTGGGGAAACTCTGGGAGACATTGGGGTAAACTAAGACTTATTAAATAAAATCCCTAAAGCACAGTCAAAAATCACAAATATAGACAAGTGTGATTACATCAGATTAAGAAGTTTCTGGAAGGCAAAAGACACAGTAATTAGTGTGAATAAACAATTCACGGAATGGAAGAATATTTTTGTAAACTATGCTTCAGATAAAGGATGAATAACCAGAATACACAGGGAATTCAGGAGGCTTACCTCCCCCCCCCAAAAAAAAAATCAACCTAATTAGAAAATAAAAAAATGAGCTGAATAAACAACTAAGGAAGGCATACAAAGAGGCAAAAAACATATAAAAAATGCTCAACATCCCTCATCATATGGGAGATGCAGAACAAAACAATAATGAGATGCCACCTAACCCAAGTCAGAATGACTAAGGTTAAAAAATCAAAAAATACTAAGTGCTGGCAGGGATGTGGTGAAAGGGAACTTCTTCTACACTGCTGGTGAGAATGTATATTGGTCCAGCCACTTTGGAGAACAATATGAAGATCCTTCAAAGATCTCAAATAGAACTACTACCATATGATCCAGCAATCTCACTCCTTGGTATCTACCCAAAGGACAGAAGAACGCTTAGTTGGAAAAGTGCTTGCACATCTATATGTATTGGAGAATTATTCACAATTGCTAAGACATGGAACCAACCCAAATGTCCATAGACAGAATAATGGATTGAAAATGTGTAGCACATATAGTTTATGGAATACTACTCAGCCATAAAAAATAACAAGACCCTGGCTTTTGACAGAAAGCGGATGAATATGGAAGATTTACTGCTGAGTGAAGCAAACTAAGCTGTGAAGAAGAGACATTGTATGTCCCCACTTAATATATACCAACTGTCCACTCTCTATAGCCTAAACTGGAAGACTAGATATAGAAACATAGAAAATTGTTATAGATACCAAATACAGTGTGGAAAGTGGAAGATAGAAGAATGAGAGTCTGAGGAAAGACAGTAAGTAGAAAAATACAGTGGCAAGACATTTATGGGACCAAGAAATGGGTTATTATCTGTTGATGATAACATATTTAGTAGCCCCAACTGGATTGGTGAGAAATGTATTTATGTCAGACCATTCACTTTACAAGCAAAGTGATATATGTGATTGAATATATAAAATAAATTAATAAAAATATATATGATGGCAAATATTGCTTTCATTTATAGAATCAGGGGAACAGAAGTAAAGCCATTGGGTGTAAACTATTGGGAAGACAGGTTTTTGTCTCGTAACATGGATTGATTTTCAAACATAGATAATTCCTAGTGGGATAATTTTGAACTAGTAAACACTGTCATCATAAGTATGCAAGCACTGACTAGATTCATTCATTAATTTATAAATGATATTTATTGTATGCTTACTATGCATCAAATTCTGTGTTAAATTGGGGATGTAAACACAAGTGAAAAGGTAAAAATATTCTTGTGCTAATGGAGCTTGTTTTCTAAAAATGATGGCCCTGTTTTGTTCATGAAGATTGTAGATATAATTTTTGCACTTGTTAGGAGGTGGGACTATAAAATGTTGAACCCCCTTCTAACTGTACTATAAAATAAAAGCTTTTACTCCTGGACTACTTTTCTTTATCATATATTTTCTTAATTCTCACCAGAAAACCTATCCCATATAAAGCCTTGATAGCATAACTTTCTGGATCAAGTGACTCTGATAATTTTCCTTCATAGTTTCTTCCCATTTAAACCATTCTTTCTCTCACTTGGAATATCTCCAGTTTAGTTGTCCAATACTATCCTAATTATCTAGCTGGTTGAGGAATCTTATTATAAAGAAGAAACCAGGAGATATTTTCAAGAGCCTATCATCACTACAATGAGTTTCTTGAGGGAAACAAGTTTGGTCAATTGTGAAGTAAGCAGTTGGAGGTTATTATTTCCATGTTATTGCCTCTATTTTTGGATAAGTAAAAGTGAAACCCAGAGAAATTCAGTGATTTGCTGCAGTATGTGGCAAAATCAAAAACAGAATCTTGAGAACTTCTTCCTATTCACCTCCCTCTGACTAATGAGCTTTTCTGTTCAACATATTTCTGTATTGTTCAGACATTCTGAAAGGAAAAGAAATTACCAGCACCATAAACATGTGTTGTTCAAAGTAGCTTACTGATTTGGGAACCTATCTCTGAGTCATTCTGATCTCATTAATCCCACTTTCTTAAAAGGATCTAACATTTTTAGCGTCCTTTCCCTTAGAGTTTAGCACTGATTCACCATAATATGTAGAAGGTGAATGAATTTTTCATTATTCATCCCATTTCCTCGCTCCTTTACTAGACTGGTAGTGCTTCCAGGGTAGAGCTTTCATTAAAATCATTTTTATATTCCCTGACATTGCCTTCCTGTAGCATAACTTAGCACACTACACTTGCTGGGTGATAATGTACATATTTGGACTAAATGTTCCTCTCAGAACACTTTTTAAAAATTTTATTTATTTTTATTTCAAGTTCTTTTGTGCATTCAATCACATTATTTAGCTTGCACAGTGAATATTCCAACATTTATACATTTCTCCCAAGTCTGGGTAATAATAGTATAAAGTTATCTTCAACATTTATTTGTCTCATTAATGCTAAGTCTCTCAGTTTTCTTCTAAATGTCCTTCCTCAGACACTACTTCTTCACCCACCCTCTTCCAACACTATATCTGGTATTCGCAACCATTTACTATGTTTCTATATCTTTTAGTCTTTCAGTTTCAGTCATAGAGTGTGGATACTTGGTATATATTAAGTGAGGACATAGAATGTCTGTCCTTCATAGCCTGGCTTGCTTCACTCAGCAGTAAATCTTTCATATTCATTCACTTTCTGTCAAAAAGCCAGGGTTTTGTTGTGTGTATGTATGTGTGTGGCTGAGTAGTATTCCATAGAGTATATGTGCCACAGTTTTTCAATCCATTCATCTGTTCATGGGCATTTGGAGTGGTTCCATGTCTTAGAAATTGTGAATAATGTCACAATAAATATTGATTTGCAAGCACTTTTCCAATGAAGAATTCTTCTGTCCTTTGGGTAGATATCAAGGTATGGGATTGCTGGATCATATGGTAGTTCTATTAGTAGATTTTTTAAGGAATCTCCACATTGTTCTCCACAGTGGCTGAGCCAATTTACATTCCCACCACAATGTAAGAGAGTTCCTCCTTCACCACACTCCAACCAGCACTTATCATTTTTGTTTTTTTTAATCTTAGTCATTGTGACTGGGCATAGTCATTGCTGTTTTCACCTGTATTTCCCTTAAAATGAGGGATGTTGAGCATTTTTTCATATGCCTTTTGGCTATTCATATTTCAACCATAGAGCGCTTTTGTCAACTCATTCTCCCATTGTTTAATAGAGTTGATCATCTTTTTTTTTCAGAACAGGTGCTTGAGGTCCTTTTGTAGTCTGGTTATAAGTCCCTTATCTGACACACAGTTTACAAAAACATTTTCCCATTCTGAGCGCTGTAGATTCACACTAATTAGTAAGTCTTTTGCCATGCAAAAACTCCTTAGTCTGATGTAATCCCAATTGTCTATTTTGAGGATTATTAACTGTACTTTGGGGGTATTATTTAAGAAGTCTTTCTCTACCCCAGTGTCTCCCAGAGTTTCCCCACTGTTTTCCAGGGGCAGTTTTATAGTTTGAGGTCTTAGGATTAGATCTTTGATCCACCATGAGTTGATTTTTATCAATAGTGAGAGGTAGGGGTTCAGATTCATCTTTCTAAAGGTGGATATTCAGTTTTTCCAGCACCATTTGCTGCAGAGGTTTTCCTTTTCTCACTGGATTGACTAGTATTCTTTGTCAAAAGTATCCTTTGTCAAATATCAGTTCACTGTATGTTTTGGAGTTTATTTCTGGGGACTCTATTCTGTTCCATTGGTTCACGTGTCTGTTTCTGTGCCAGTACCATGCTGTTTTGATTACCACTGCTTTGTAGTATATGTTTGGGTCTGTGAATGAGATGCTACCAATTCCACTCTTCTTGTGCAGGATTGCTTTGGCAATACGAGGTCTTTTATGATTCAGACAAATTATAAGATTGTCTTTTCTAGATTGGGGAAAAATGTGTCTGGTACTTTGATTGGGATTCCATTAAATATGTAGATTAATTTGGGTAGAATTGCCATTTTGATTATATTAATTCTTCCAATCCAGGAACAAGGGACATCCTTCCACTTTTTTGTGTCATTTTCAATTTCTTTTTTTTAGCTTCTTGGAATTTTCTTTGAGGAGGTCTTTAACTTCTTTGGTTAGATTTACTCCTAAGTATCACATACATTTTGTGGCTATGGTAAATAGAATTACTCTTTTCATTTCTATTGCAGTCTGCCTGCTGTTCATATATAGAAATGCTATAGATTTTTGTGTGTTCATTTTGTATGCTGCAACTTTACTGTATTCATGTATTACTTTCAGGAATTTTTTTCATGGGAACCATTGGGTTTTCTATGTACACAATCATGTCATCTGCAAATGGAGACAGTTTCACTTCCTCTTTTCCTATTTGAATGCCTTTTATTTTTTCCTCTTTTCTGATTGCATTGATGAGGACTTCCAGTACTATATTGAAAAGGAGTAGAGAACGTAGGCATCCTTGTCTTGAACCAGTTTTTAGTGGAAAAGCTTTCAGGTTTTCTCTGTTCAGGGTGATGTTTGCTATGGGGTTTTCATAGATAGCTTTTATTGTGTTGAGAAATGACACTTCTATGCCAATATTGCCAAGAGTCTTGATCATGAAGAGATGTTGTATTTTATCAAATACTTTTTGTGCATCTATTGATATGATCATATGTTTTTTATCTTTTTCCTGTTAATATGCTGTATTACATTTACGGTTTTGTGTATGTTGAGCCAACCTTGCATCCCTGGAATAAAGCCTACCTGATTGTGATGTATAAACTTTTTTATAAGTTGTTTGATATGATTTGCTAGTATCTTGTTGAGAATCTTTGCATCTATATTCATCAGAGATATTGGTCGATAGTTTTCCATCCTTGTCCTGTCCTTACCTGTTTTAAGAATAAGTGTGATGGGGGTGCCATAGAATAAATTAGGGAGAAATTCACCCATTTGGATCTTTAGAAATAACTTGAGGAGAATGGGGGGTTTGCTCTTCTTTGAAAATTTTGTAGAATTCAGAGGTGAATCCATCGGAACCAGGCTTTTCTTTCTTGGGAGGTTATTTATTACTGATTCAATCTCCCGGCTAGTTATGGGTCTATTCACTCCTTCTATATCCACCTGACTCAGTTTTGGTAGATTATATGTATCCAAGAATGTGTCCATCTCATCCAGATTGTCTTGTTTCTTGGCATATGTTTGTTCATAGTAACCTCTAATGATGTTTTGTATTTCCACTACGTCTGTTGTTATATTGCCTACTTCATTGCAGATTTGATATACCTGGTTCCATTCTCTCTTCTTAATGTGTCTCACTTGGGAGACAGTTTCACTTCCTCTTTTCCTATTTGAATGCCTTTTATTTTTTCCTCTTTTCTGATTGCATTGATGAGGACTTCCAGTACTATATTGAAAAGGAGTAGAGAACGTAGGCATCCTTGTCTTGAACCAGTTTTTAGTGGAAAAGCTTTCAGGTTTTCTCTGTTCAGGGTGATGTTTGCTATGGGGTTTTCATAGATAGCTTTTATTGTGTTGAGAAATGACACTTCTATGCCAATATTGCCAAGAGTCTTGATCATGAAGAGATGTTGTATTTTATCAAATACTTTTTGTGCATCTATTGATATGATCATATGTTTTTTATCTTTTTCCTGTTAATATGCTGTATTACATTTACGGTTTTGTGTATGTTGAGCCAACCTTGCATCCCTGGAATAAAGCCTACCTGATTGTGATGTATAAACTTTTTTATAAGTTGTTTGATATGATTTGCTAGTATCTTGTTGAGAATCTTTGCATCTATATTCATCAGAGATATTGGTCGATAGTTTTCCATCCTTGTCCTGTCCTTACCTGTTTTAAGAATAAGTGTGATGGGGGTGCCATAGAATAAATTAGGGAGAAATTCACCCATTTGGAGCTTTAGAAATAACTTGAGGAGAATGGGGGGTTTGCTCTTCTTTGAAAATTTTGTAGAATTCAGAGGTGAATCCATCGGAACCAGGCTTTTCTTTCTTGGGAGGTTATTTATTACTGATTCAATCTCCCGGCTAGTTATGGGTCTATTCACTCCTTCTATATCCACCTGACTCAGTTTTGGTAGATTATATGTATCCAAGAATGTGTCCATCTCATCCAGATTGTCTTGTTTCTTGGCATATGTTTGTTCATAGTAACCTCTAATGATGTTTTGTATTTCCACTACGTCTGTTGTTATATTGCCTACTTCATTGCAGATTTGATATACCTGGTTCCATTCTCTCTTCTTAATGTGTCTCACTTGTGGTGCATTGATTTTCTTTATCTTTTCAAAGAACCAACTTTTACTTTCATTTATTTGCTGTATAGATAATTCATTTTCTATTTCATTTCTTTCTGCTCAGATCTTTATTATTTCTTTTCTCATTAAGTTTTTTTTTTTCTGTTGCTTTTCCAATTCTCTGAGGCACGATGTTAGGTGATCCATTTGCAATCTTTCAATGGGCTGCTTTAGCAGTGTCCCAAAGATTATGGAAACTCATGTCCTCATTGTCATTGGCTTCCATGAATATTTTGAATATTTTCATTTCTTCCATAGTTGTGAAATCATTCAGGAGTAGGTTATTTAGTTTCCACGTATTTGAGTATTTTTGAGGATTTCTCTTGAAATTAAAATCATGTTTAATTCCATCATGGTCGAAGAAGTTGCTGGATATAGTTTCTATGCCTTTGAATCCATAGAGGCTTGCCTTGTGCCCTATTATGTGGTCAGTCTTTGAAAATGTTCCATGTTGGAGTTAGAAAAATTGTATCTCATGGTTTTTGGATGGAAGGTTGAATAGATGTCTGTGAAGTCCATTTGATTTATGGTATCATTTAGATTCTTTATCTCTTTACCTATTTTTTGTCTAGATGACCTATTCAGAGGGGATAGTGGGGTGTTGAGGACTCCAACAATTAGTGTTTTGCAGTCTATCTGTCCTTTCAGATCTAACAGTCTTTCCTTTACATATTTGGTTGCCCCTGTGTTAGATGCATAGATATTTATAAGCAATATATCTTCTTGAATGATTGACCTTTTTACTACAATATAGTGCCCTTCTTCGTCTCTTTGAGCAGTTCTTTTTTGTCAGAAACTAGTATCATGACTCCTGCTCTTTTTTGGTTCCTATTTGCATGGAAAATCTTTTTCCAACCCTTCACTTTTAATCTATGTGTGTCTTTTTCCATGAGATGGGTTTTCTGTAAGCAAAAAGAGAGAGTTTCTGTTTTTTCAATCCATTTAGCCAATCTGTGTCTCTTGATTGGAGAATTTAATCCACTAACACTCAATGTTATTATTGATACTACCGGACTTGTCCTGATGTTTCAGTTGGCCATTGTCTTGGTTGCCTTTTCTTTCTTTATTTCTGACTGTTCATTCTTTAGTTTTCCTGGAACAGTATTCTCTTCAGTGTTTCTTGTAGAGCTGGTCTGGTTTTTGGCAAATCCTTTCAGGTTTTGTTTGTCTAAGAACATTTAAATCTTTTTTTTTTCCTTATGAAGAATAATTTTGCAGGATATAATAATCTTGGTTGAAATTGTTTCTCTCTTAAAACTTGCAATATGTCTTCCCATTCTTTCGTTGCTTGCATTGTTTCTATTGATAGATCCAGCGTTAGCCTGATGGGGTGACCTTCATAAGTCACTTGTCATTTCTCTCTTGTCAATTTTAGTATCTTGTCTCTATCTGTGGTCTTTGCCAGTTTGGCTAAGATGTACCTTGGGAAAGAACTTTGTGGGTTGATTCTATTTGAGTTCCTTTGTATTTCTTGAGTCCAGATGTTTGATTGCCTCTCTATATTTGGGAAATTTTCTACCAGGATTTCATGGAATAGATTTTCCATGCTGTTATTAGTTTACTCACTTTCTGAGATACCCGTTCTTCAAATGTTTGGCATCTAATGTAATCTTCTATCTCTTGTATATTATCCTCTTGATTTTTTTGTTCTTTTCTGTCTTTTTTGCTGTTTTTTGTTTCCCCCCCTAGGCCAGACATTTTATCTTCTACAAAAGGGATTTGATCTTCAGCATGGTCTAATCAACTTTTGATACTTTCGAGAGAGTTTTTACTTTTCTGTATTACAGACTTTATCTCTAATAGTTCCTTGTGATTCTTTCTTAGAGTGTCCATTTCTTTTTTCATATCGTGGAAAGGCTTCTTAATCTCCTGTAGTTCGTTGTCTCTTTTCTGTTCCTACTCATATAATTTTGTCACCATGAATGTTCTAAATTCTTTCTCTGAAATTTTAGTAATTTCCTTTTTTCTCTGAGAGATGGAGAGGAGTTATTTTGTTCTTTTGATGGAGCCATATTTTCTGGTTTATTCAGGCCTGAGGCTCTTCTACTTCTAGCCATTGGGAGATGTATTCACTTTTGAACACCTTTTAGGAGAATGTCTCTTTGACTCAGAGCAACTGTGTTTCCCTTTTGCTGTGGACTAATATATCCTGAAGTCTCTCTTCTGTTGTGTTTAGCAATGTGGTCTCAAGAGTAGTATTCTATTCAGGTGTCTGAAGACCAGTATCTCCTTTTTCACAGGTGGTCAGTAAAAGAAAGAATCCCAGGGAACTTTACAATACTAGGGTATTTCAGAACTGTGATTTTAGACCTGTCTAGTCCCTCTGGGGTCATGGAGGATGAAGATTAGAGGACAATATAAGAGGGAAAAAAGTATGAAGGAGAATAAAGAAAAAAAAAGTCTAATGCATAGCATGCGATTTCGCCACAGGGCTGGAGAAGAAACTGGGGTTCTGCTGACTAGCAGAGGCCAGTCTGTGGGGAAAGGAGGAGTAGGAAATTAACAAAAGAAAGAAAAAAGAAAAAAAAAACTGCTTACCTTTCTGAAGGAGAGTGCTATGGGGTGAAGAGAGCTATCTGGAGTTAGGGCTGTGGCCAGTGGTGGCCCTGCCTCATTCCCTTGCTGGCCACGGGGCTGGAGATGGAACTGGGGCTCTGCTGGTGGGCAGAGGTCAGTCTTTCAGAAAGAGAAGGTCTATGGGGTGGGGAGAGCTAGCTGGAGCTGGGTTGGGGCTAGTAGTGGCCCTGACTCAGAATCTCTTGCTAACAATGGTGCTGGAGATGGGACTGGGGCTCTACTGGCAGGGGGAGGCCAGTCTCTAAGAACTCCTTTAAAAGGAAAATAAACTTTCTCACAGAAAATGAGTTATCCTTTTTTTTTTTTTAGCATGTAATTTAAATAGCTTGGCGTGAGCTGGCAGTTCTAAGCAACTTTAGATGGCTGAGTGGGAAGGGGAGAGCCTAACTATAATAACAATAGCAATTTGCCCCCAAAGATGCTAAGATTGAAGAGATTTCAATTAAAAATTGCAAATTGTCATTATTTCTAGAGGATTTCATTACAAGAGGTAAAAGAATACAGCATTGGTCAATAGTAGGACAATTATATAAATGTTGATACTTGTGCATAACACTGATATGAAAAGCTCAGGTTCACAAATTATAAAGCAAGAAACAATCATACATTTTAGCTAAAATGATTACTGAGATAATAGTTCTCTAACTTGAAGAATTAGTCCTTTTAAGAATAATTTAAGTCCAACCAGATGGTATTACACTGGTAGCACTTATTAAAAAGCAAGTTAGCATGGATTTGAAATACAAAATATGTCCAGAATTGATAAGACTTGGTCACCAGCTTTATTTAGTGGGGAGGTGAAGGAAGAGGAGAGGTTAAGCATATAGAGGATTGAAGTTTATGGTTTGAGTCATTGACTGCTTTAAGATCCACAACAGAGGAACTGTCTATGGAACAGTTAGATACAAAAATGTAGGCCTGGAATTTAGAGAAGGGTTATACATATATGGAAATGATCATACTAAAGGATTTAGTAGAACCTATAACTATAAACGAGATAATCATAATAATGGTGATAATTATAGTATCAAAAACACTAATATACTTTGAATATATGTACTTCATATGCATTATATAGTTTATTTCTCACATCACTCCATGAGAGAAAGTAATTTGCCCAGGGTAACAAAGTTGCTTAATGTGAAAACTTAATTTAAAATTAATGCTTAATTCTAGAAATTGAGAGAACATAGAGAGTGAATGCAGAAGGACAGAATGTTGATATTTAAATGATGAACAGAAGGAAAAAGAAAAAGAAAAAAAAGCAAAAACAAAACTAAAAGAGCCTAAGAAAAAGCAGCCAGAAAGGTAAGGGTGAAATTAAAAAATAGTCTCATGGAAGTGATAGAAAGGAAGAACTTGTATAAGGAAATGATCAATAATATTGAATGCAAAAGAGAAGTCAAAATCAATAATAGGAAAATATTTGATGGATTTAGCAATGATCAGCCAGAACAGTTTTTTTTTTTTTTTGAGAGATTTTTTTGCTATAGGGCGCGTGTGCTTGCCAGACAGACAGAGAGAGACAGAGAGACAGAAAGCGAGAAATCACCCCCCAGAGGGGATGGTCACGCCGCAATCCCTTCTCCTCCATTCTCCTCTTGGGATCTTGGACACACACGCACACACGCCCGGCATGAGTTTTAAGCCACCGGGTTCAGGACGCGAACCGGGTTTGACTACGTGGGAGTCCAGCAACATAGCCATTATATTAACTGCTGGTTCCTAGCCAGAATAGTTTTGATCTAGTGACGAGAGAGTGCCCCTAATTCCAGTGGGATATTAATGAAAGGGTTGTAGAAAAGTGGAAACATTAAAAATAAGTTGTTCTTTTCAAAAGTTGGTATTTAAAGGTTTGGCTATAAAAGAATAATAGACATTGGCAGAGCTTGGCAGAATAGAATAATGGTCATTGGCATAGACTCTGGACACTGACAGTCTAGAATTGAAACCAAGCTTTCCTATTTACTAACTTTGTGATCTTGGACAAGGCCCTTGACCTCTCTGTGCCTCCCTTTTTTTATCTGCAAAATAATATGAGAAGTTAATTAACTTTGTTGTGAGGATTAAATAAAATAGGTTACATAAATTATTTAAAGGTGTGTTTGTCACAGGGGCCAACAGGTGACATGGAGGTTAAGCATGCTGAATCCTAGAGGGTCAGCTCCACAGTTCAAGCCTCAGACCCAGCAGCTTCAAAATCATACCTGGTGTATGTGCATGCATGCACAAAAATTCTTAGAGGAAAAGCAATTGTGGCATGGCCAGGCCCCATGGGATGATTAGATGATTTCTCACTTTTCCTCTCCCTCTAATTCTCTCTGGTGAGCACCTCTGGTGAGCACACAGTGTCTATAGCAAAAGCTAAACAAAAACAAAAAAACAGAGTTTGTGCTCAAAGCCTGGGAGCCACTTTGGAACTTTTGAACTTCATTGCCCACTGTCCCAGCAGCCTGGGCTTCCCTAATCTGCCAGCCCACCATGAGTCTTGAACCCAGCCTGGGCAGGCCTTTAGGGTGAGTCCATGCTTGGGACCTAGGAGACACTTTGGAACTTCTGGTACACCAACCCATGTGCTGTGTCTTCACCAAATTATAACTTCTTAGCTTATTACCACCTGAAGAATGCTTTGTAGAAGAGCCAAGCACTTGAAGTTACCCATAACTGCTCTGACCTGGGAGACACAGCCCTCCAACAGGAAACAGAAACAGAAGAACAAAAAACAACTGAGGAAATGGCTAACAAAGTTGACGGGGATAAATCCACATCTATATCAGTAATAACATTGAATATTAATGGATTAAATTCTCCTATTGAAAGATTTATACTGGCTGAATGGATACAAAAGCACAAGTCATCTATATGTTGTTTACAAGAAACACACTTCACTGATAATATATAGATTGAAAGTGAAGGACTGGAAAGGATATTCCATGCAAATGGAAACCAAAAAAAGACTTGATTAGTGATTCTGATATCAGACAAAATAGACTTTAAGATGAAATATGTAAGAAAAGATAAAGAATGACCTTATATAGTACTAAAAGGACTTGTTCACCAAAAAAAAATAACACGTGTAAATGTCTATGCAACCAACACTGGAGCATCTAAATACATGAAATAGAGACTACTGAATCTCAAGGGAGAGATTGATTGCAACACAATAGTCATAGGGGATCTCAACACTCCACTGACTCCTCTGGATAGATCATCTAAACAAAAAATAAACAAAGAAATACAAGATCTAACTGATACCATACCTGAAATGGACTTGACAGATGTTTATAGAGTATTTCACCCAACTACCATAAAATATACACTTTTATCACCCCCACATGGAACATTTTTGAGGATTGATCACGTGATAGGGCACAAAACAAGCCTTTGCAAATTCAAAAGTATAGAAACTATACCTATCATATTTTCTGACCATGATGAAATCAAACTTGAAATCAGTTACGGAAGGAGTCATTGAAAATTCACAAACACATAGAAACTAAATCATCTACTTCTAAATGACTTTACTACTACAGAAGAAATTAAGACTGAACTCTAAATGTTTATAGGAAACAATTATGATGAATAAACAAGTTTTTACAATCTATGGGACACAGCAAAAACATTTATAAAAGGGAAGTTTATAGCAACTAATACCCACTGGGGAAAAGTAGAAAGGTGGCAAATAAATAAGCTAACAGAACAACTCAGGGAACTGGAAAAAAAAGAAAAAAACAATGAGAAAAAAAATAATAAAGATTCAAGCAGAAATAGATGAAATAGAGAATGAAAAAACTATATAGAAAATGAACAAAAACAAAAGCTAGTTCTCTGAGAAGTAAACAAAATTTACACATTATTAGCTAAATTGATCTATAAGAACTAAAAAAGGAACCAGATAAATTAAATCTGCAAGGAAACAGGCATTATTACAATGGACATAACAGAAATACAAAATATCATCAAATAGTACTATGAGTGACTACCTGCCAACAAACAAGAAAATGTAAATAAGATGGACAAATTCCTGAACAAGTATAACTTATGAAGATTGAACCAGAAAGAAGTAGAAGTCTGAATAGAGCCATAACAAGCAATGAGAATGAAATAGAAATACTCTCCCAACAAGGAAGTGCCCAGGTACTGATGGCTTTATTTATGAATTCTACAAAACTTGGAAAGAAAAACTAATCCCAATTATCCTTAAACTATTTCTAAAAATTCAAAAGAAAGGAACCCTCCTGAAACAAGAGAAAAAAAATAATAAAGATTCAAGCAGAAATAGATGAAATAGAGAATGAAAAAACTATATAGAAAATGAACAAAAACAAAAGCTAGTTCTCTGAGAAGTAAACAAAATTTACACATTATTAGCTAAATTGATCTATAAGAACTAAAAAAGGAACCAGATAAATTAAATCTGCAAGGAAACAGGCATTATTACAATGGACATAACAGAAATACAAAATATCATCAAATAGTACTATGAGTGACTACCTGCCAACAAACAAGAAAATGTAAATAAGATGGACAAATTCCTGAACAAGTATAACTTATGAAGATTGAACCAGAAAGAAGTAGAAGTCTGAATAGAGCCATAACAAGCAATGAGAATGAAATAGAAATACTCTCCCAACAAGGAAGTGCCCAGGTACTGATGGCTTTATTTATGAATTCTACAAAACTTGGAAAGAAAAACTAATCCCAATTATCCTTAAACTATTTCTAAAAATTCAAAAGAAAGGAACCCTCCTGAATTCATTCTATGAAGCCTCCATCATTTTAATTCCGAATCCAAACAAGGACATGACAAAAAAGAAAAATTCAGTCTCATATCCTTGATGAATAAGGATGCAAAAATTCTCAACAAGATACTACCAAATTGCTGTACTCCCACAGAGTCGACCGCAGTTCGAGTCCCAAACCCAAGGGCTTAAAACTCATGTGGGGCACATGCACATATGTGCCCAAAATCCTGTGAGAAGAATGGAGGAGAAGGGATTGCAACATAGCCATACCTCCTAAGGGGTGATCTCTCGCTTTCTGTCTCTTTGTCTTTCTCTGTTTCTCTGGTGAGTGCACAAAAATCTCTAAAAAAAGGTACTAGCAAATTGTATTCAGCAATATATTAAAAAGATTATACACCATGACCAAGTAGGATTTATTCCAGGGATGCAAGGATGGTTAAACATACAGAAAACAGTAAATGTAATATATCACATTAACAAAAGGAAAGATTAAAAACTATATGATCATATCAATGGATGCACAAAAAGCATTTGAAAAATACAACATCCCTGGGGCCAGCAGGTGGCATGGTGATAAAGGGCACTAAACTTCAACATGGCCTTCAAACATGGCCAACTGTGGATCGAGTCTCAGAACTAGAGGCTTGCTTTCTCACTTCCTCTCTCTCTCTCTGTCTCTCCTCTCTCTCTCTCTCTCTCTTCTCTCTCTGTCTTCCTCTCTGGTAAAATTAAAACAAATAAACGGGAAATAGCTACTGAACTTGAGTTGGGAAATATTGTTATCATTGACTAAAAATGAAGATTTTCTGCTGAGACATCTCCCTCTAGATTCACTTCTAGTGGGTATGCTTACCTCTGTGTCTCTATCTCTGTCTCTCTGTATCTTTTAATTTTTTTTAAGGTAAAGTCTTCTCTGGGCTTTCAAGTCCCTCCTTTATTGTGCTAACTTGAGCCTTTCCACATCCCACTTAATAAATGCACAAACCAAAAACCCAGGCCCATACTGAGATGGATACTGAACTTGAGCTGTGAAATATTGCTTTCATTGATTAAAAATGAAGATTTCTCTCGAGACTTCTCCCTCTAGATTCATTTCTAGTATGTAAGTCTCCCTCTGCATCCTTTTCTGTCTCTGTCTCTCTGTATCTCCCTGTGTCTTTTATTTATTTATTTTCTTAATTTTAAGGTAAAGTGTTCTCTGACATCCCAAGCCTCTCCTTAATTGTGCTAATTTATGTTTTTCCCCAAACTATTTAGAAAAGGCACAAACCAAAGATTTCTGCTGAGCCTTCTCCCTCCAGATTAATTTCTAGTGGGAAGGGCTTCCTCTGTATCTTTCATTCTCTCTCTCTCTCTCTCTCTCTATTTATTTTCTTAATTTTAAGGTAAAGTGTTCTCTGACATCCCAAGCCTCTCCTTAATTGTGCTAATTTATGTTTTTCCCCAAACTATTTAGAAAAGGCACAAACCAAAGATTTCTGCTGAGCCTTCTCCCTCCAGATTAATTTCTAGTGGGAAGGGCTTCCTCTGTATCTTTCATTCTCTCTCTCTCTCTCTCTCTCTGTCTCCTTGTGTCTTTTAATTACTTTTTAATTTTTTTTAAGCTATAGTATTCTGTGGGCTCTCAAGACCCTCCTTTATTGTGTTAATTTGTTTCTTTTTCCAATCCATTTAGGAAAGGCACTAACCCAGGCCCATCATGAGATGGTTACTGAACTTGCACCTTAAAAGATTGTTTTCATTGAGTGAAAATGAAGATTTTCTGCTGAGACTTCTCCCTCCAGATTTATGTCTAGGAAATAGGGATATTTCTGTATCCTTCTCTCTGTCTCTCTATCTCTCTTTATCTCTGTCACTTTGTGTTTCCCTGTGTCTTTTAATTTAAAATTTTTTTATTTTAAATTACTCTCTGGCCTCTCAGACCCTCCTTTATTGTGCAAATTTGTGCTTTTCTCCAACCCATTTAGGAAAGGCACAAACCCAGGCCCATCCTGAGATGACTACTGAACTTGAGCAGTGAAATACTGCTTTCATTGACTAAAAATGTATATTTTTTTTGCTGATACTTTTATCTCCAGATTTGTTTATAGTGCTTAGGGCTACCACTGTAGCCTGCTCTTTATCTCTCTGTCTCTCTCTGTCTTTCTGTGTCTCCCTGTGTCTTTTAATTATTTTTTAAGGTAAAGTATTCTCTGGGCTCTCAGCTCCTCCTTTACTGTGTTAATTTGTGCCTTTTGCCATCCTATTTAGAAAAGGCACAAACCCAGGCCCATCCTGAGATGGCTCCCGAACTTGAGCTGTAAGATATAGTTTACATTGACTAAAAATAAAGATTTTTCTGCTGAAACTTCTCCCTCCAGATTCATTTCTAGTGGGTAGTGTTATCTCTGTATCCTTTGGTCTATCTCGGTCTCTCACTGTCCCTTTGTGTTTTTTAATTTCTTTTTATTTTTTAAGGTAGAGTATTCTCTGGACTCTCAAGCCCCTCCTTTATTGTGCTAATTGGTGCCTTTCCTCATACCATTTAGGAAAGCCACAAGCCCAGGTCCATCCTGAGATGGCTACTGAACTTGAGCTGTGAAATATTGCTTTAATTGAATAAAAATGAAACCTTTCTGCTGAGACTTCTCCCTTCTGATTCATTTCTAGTGGATAGGGCTATCTATCCATACTTCCCTCCATCTCTCTGTCACTCTCTGTAGCTATTTATTGTTTTAAGATAAAATGTTCTCTGGGCTTTCGAGTCTCTACTGTGCCAATTTGTGAATTTTCCCATCCCATTTTGGAAAGGCACAATCCCAGTCCCATCATGAGCTGGCTACTGAACTTGTACTTGGAAATACTGTTTTTATTTACTAAAAATTAATATTTTCTGCTGAGACTTCTTCCAGATTCATTACTGGGGGTAGGGCTACTTCTCTATCATTCTTTCCATTTCTGTCTCTCTCTGTCTCTTTGTCTCCCTGTGCCTTTAATTTAAAATTGTTTTAAGGTAAAATATTTTCTGTGCTCTCAAGACCCTCCTTTATTGTGCTAATTGTGACTTTCCCCATCCCATTTAGGAAAGACACGAACCAAAGCCCATGGAGATGGCTACTGAACTTACATTGTGAAATGTAACTTTCATTGACTAAAAGTGGATTTTGTGCTAAGACTTCCCCCTCCAGATTCATTCCTAGTGGGTAGGGCTACCCCTGTATCTGTCTCTCTGTCTCTGTCTCTCATTGTCCCCCTGTGTCTTTTAATATTGATTTTTTTAAGGTAAAGTATTCTTTGGTCTCTCAAACCCCTCCTTTATTACGCTAATTTGTGCCTTTCCTCATCCCTTTTAAGAAAACCACAAATTTGAGCCTATCCTGAGATGTCTACTGAATTTGAGCTGTGAAATATTGCTTTAATTGACTAAAAATGAAGATTTTTTGCTGGACTTCTCCCTTCAGGATTCATTACTAGTGAGTAAGGCTACCTCTCTATTCTTCACTCCATCTCTCTGTCACTCTCTGTATCTTTTTTTCTCTGTGTGTCTTTTTATTTTTATTAAGGCAATGTATTCTCTGGACTCTCAAACCCCTCTTTTATTGTGCTAATTTGTGCCTTTCCTCATCACATTTAGGAAAGGTACAAACTCAGGCCCATCCTAAAAATGCAACTGAACTTGAGCTGTGAAATATAGTTTTCATTGAGCAAAAATGAAGATTTTCTGCTGAGACTTCTCCCTCCAGATTCATATCTAGTGGGTAGGGGTACTTTTGTATCCTTCTCTCCCATCTCTCTGTATTATGCTTTCTCTGTCTCCCTCTGTCTTTTAATTTTTTTTAAAAAAAATTTTATAGTAAAGTATTCTCTGGGCTCTCAAGCCCCT
>NW_006159984.1:487650-490863 GCF_000334495.1 Tupaia belangeri chinensis | reverse complement strand
GAAAATCTCTCCAAAAAAAAAAAAAAAAAAGAGGGCATGATCATCTCGTGGGCATTCTTGATTGGTGAGCCCTTAGATAATCAAATTCCTCTTCACGTGTCTGGAACCATTCAGCCTGGAGTCTTTGAGCTCACAACCAGCAGTTTCCAGCCTATAAAACATCTTACATATGGAAATGAAAACCTTATCTTTCCTTTAAGTGGGAGTTTTAGAGGTCAAATGGCCCTCTGTATGGTCCATGTTGGTCATTATCATAACCAAAGTCTGAAGACTTACTTCTTACTCTGGGTCATTACAATGTAAATGGACTTTATATCTCAGGAACCCTAAAAAATACCTTAGGGGGGTTCTCGGTTGGTTTCAAGACTTCTTCCTCCAGATTCATTTCTAGTGTGTAGAGCTATCTCTGTATCCTACTCTCTGTCTCTGTTTCTTTTCTTTTTTTTTAATTTTTAAAGATAAAGTATCACTGAGCTCTCACTCAACTCTTTTATTGTGCTAATTGTGCCTTTCATGATCACATTAAGAAAATCCACAAACTCAGGCCCGTCCTGAGATGGCTATTAAACTTGAGCTGTGAAATACTGCTTTCATTGACTAAAAATGAAGATTTTTCTCCTGCGACCTGTCTTTCCAGACTTGTTTTTTAGTCAGTAGGGCTTTTCCTCATTCCATTTAGGAAAGGCACAAACCCAGGCCCATCCTGAGATGGCTACTTAACTTGAGCTGTGAAATATTTCTTTAATTGACTAAAAATGAAGATTTTCTGCTAGAACTTCTCCCTTCAAATTCATTTCTAGTGAGTAGGGCTACCTCTCAATCCTTCCCTCTGTCTTTCTGTTTCTCTCTTTCTGTCTGTGTCTTTTTATTTTTTTAAATTATTCTCTGACTTCTGAAGCCCCTCCTTTATTGTGCTAATTTGTGCCCTTTCTCTTTCCATTTGGGAAAGACACAAATCCAGGCCCGTCCTGAGATGGCTACTGTACTTGAGCTGTGAAAAAATTGCCTTCATTGACTAAAAATGAAGATTTTCAGTTGAGACTTCTTTCTCCAAATTCATTTCTAGTGGGTATGACTACCTTAATATCTTTTTCTCCATCTCTCTGTCTACCTGTGTGTTTTAAATTTTTAAAGATAAAGTATTCTCTAGGCTCTCATGTCCCTCCTTTATTGTGCTAATTAGTGACTTTTTCCATCTCATTTAGGAAAGGCACAAACCCAGGGCCATCCTGAGATGGCTATTGAACTTAAACTGTGACATATTGTTGTCAATAACTAAAAATGAAGATTTTGTGTTGAGACTACTCCCTCCAGATTCATTTCTAGTTGGTAGGGCTGCCTCTCTATCCTTCTCTCCATCTCTCTGCCTCTCTCTGTTTTTTATTTATTTATTTATTTTTTATGTGTGTGTCTTTGTGTCTTTTAATCCCATTTACAATAAACACAAAACCAATAAAATATCTAGGAGTAAACCTTACCAAAGACATCAAAGATCTCTATAATGACAACTATAAAATACTAGAAAATGAAATTGAAAATGATACAAAAAGAAAAACATTCCATGTTCCTGGATCAGAAGTATTAATATAATCAAGATGTCACACTTACCCAAACGAATCTACAAATTCAATGCAATCTCAATAAAACTACCAGAAATATTTCTCACATAAATAAAAAAAATAAAATTTGTCTGGAAGCATAAAAGGCCCATATTGTCAAAGCAATACTATGCAAGGGGAACAAAGTAGGAGGTGTCTCACTTTCTGACCTATTACAAAGCTGTGATAATTAAAACAGCATGGTACTGGCACAAAAAGAGACAGGTAGACCAATGGAACAGAATTGACAACTCCCAAATAAGTCCCAAAACTTACAGCCAACTTATCCTTGACAAAGCACACAAGACAATCCAGAGGAAAAAAGGAAAGCTCTCTTCAACAAATGGTGCTAGGAAAACTGAATATGTACCTGCAGAGAAATAAAACTAGATCTTTATCTCTCACTATTAACAAAAATTAACTCAAAATGGACTGAGGATCTAAACATAAATCTCATACTATAAAAATACAGGTGGAAAACACAGGAAAAACTCTTGGAGACCTTGGAGTAGGGAAATGAAAATCAAAACCGCAATGAATAGCTAAAATTAAGATAAAATATAATCAGTGCTGGCGAAGCTGTGGTGAAAAGATCTCTCCTACACTCTTGGTGGGAAAGTAAATTAGTACAACTACTTTGGAGAACAATATGGAGATTCCTTAGAAACCTTCAAATAGAATTACAGTATATAACAGTAACTCCACTTTTAGGTATTTACTACCTAAAAGACAGAAAAACAGTCAGTTGGAAAAACACTTGCACTCCATATTTATTGCAGCATCATTTACAATTGCTAGGACATTGAATCAACCCAAATGTCCAAAAAATGGATGATTGGATTGAAAAAATGTGGCATATGTACTCTCTGGAATACTATTCAGCCAAGCCATAAAAAATGAGACCCTAGGGACCAGCAGTTGGTGTAATGGCTATGTCGCTGGACTCCCATGTAGTCAACCATGGTTCGAGTGCCGGACTTGGTGGCTTACACTCACTCATGCCAGGCATGTGTGAGTGCGTGCCCAAGATCCTGACAGGAGAAAGGCAGAGAAGGTATCGCAGCATGGCCATCCCTACTGGGAGGTGATTTCTCCCTGTCTCTCTCTCTTTCTGGCGAGTGCACATGCCCTATAGCAAAAAACTCTTTCATAAAAAAAAAAAATGAGACCCTGACATCTGATACAAAGTGGATGAATACGGAAGACTTAATGCTAAGCAAAACAAGTCAGACTATGAAAGACACACTCTGCATGTTCCCACTCAATATATACAAATTATCTGTGCTCTATGGCAGAAAACAAAAATTTGGAAGATATTGGTAGATACTAGAGATTGTAAGGATAGGGATATTATAGAGGTGGGTAAGAGAGGGAGGGGAACGGGGAAGAAAAAGAAAAAAAAGTATGCTTAATTGACAAAAAAATGAGAAGGTTTTTTTTTTTAATCTTGCATTTATTTATTTATTTATTTATTCATATTATCATCACAATCTCATTTATATTACATTGGATTATATGTAACTTTACAGTGCATTACATTGCATTTTCAAAAGGGAATGCCATGCATGTCAGTCAATACAGAGATATTAATATCCCAACTTCAACATACAATATC
>NW_006159984.1:471294-482485 GCF_000334495.1 Tupaia belangeri chinensis | reverse complement strand
GATGGCCCAAAGTTCTCCCTGTTTCTAAAGAGTGGTGAGCCTCCAACTGACCTAATAAGCAACACCTCAAGAACAAAGAAAAAAAAAAAAGAAAGAAAGAAAGAAATCGCGTGCCGTGCACTCTTCAAATCACTTAAATTCTGAGAGTCCAAGGGCAAGTGGGCAAGGCCCAGAGGATGAGTGACAGGTCAGGCCACCTTGTGTCTGGAACTGCTGGCCTGGTTAGATCTGGTTTGCGGGTGGGGTGGAGTGCGAGTTTGTCTTAAAGTTACATACAACCCACTTGCAGTCCAAGGAGGAGGAAGGGTGGGGATGCCGAAGTGCTGGAGCAGTCGGGCCTGCAGCCTCCTACTGCCTGGTGTCCGGCACTCAAAAAAATGAAAAGTTATTTGTTGCTGATGATGTGTATAGTAATATCTTTGTTTTGACTGATATGCATGGTAATCGTGCTGGAAAAAGAAATGGTATGCACTGTAAAGATATATGTGATTAAATGTAATAAATAAAATGAAAAAAAAAGTTCACATCGTAAGTGCTCTATATATTTTATGGTTTGTTAACATTATATTGCAAGAGAAAGAATTTTTAATGAGTAAAGAAGCCTGATTATGTAAATAGGACAAAGAATAGGAGAGAAAAAATTTAAAGACTGAGAAGAGAGGCTGAATGAGAAATACAGGTGAAGTAAGGTCTATTTTCTGGTGGAAGTTTGAAGGGAGAGCAATAAAATCACACAGGGGATTAGCAGTGAATGCTGTAGTTATTTATTTGTGATGGGAAAAGGAAGTAAGGTAGATATAGTCATAAATAAGCAAAGGTGTGTAGAATGAAATGCTCTTTCACAATAGCTCTATTTTTTTCTGGGAAAAATATGAGATCAGATTGTCTGCAAAAAGCTGGAGCTTTGGGGTATTTGGGAAGTCATTGTTAATTTCCATTGTGAAGAATGAAGCAACTGGCAGAAGACAACTAAGAGGATCCTTGCTTAGCCCTGAGAATTCAGGTGAACAGACAGAAGACTGTATGTTTTCAGAGGTAGAATTTATGCTTTTTGGTGATTTTTCTCCAATAATGTTTTAGTCAGTTGCTGTGTGTGTACTGAGGAGAGATTGTGGGACAGAAGGATAAAGAAGAGTGTTTAGGTATACTGGCAAGAGAGGAGGTTGGGTTGGCTGGAGAAGGAAATAAAATCCTGAGAGTGAACTATGAAACACAGGGGCTAAGAGATTAGAGAAAGTGAGAAGATTGAAGAGCATGAATAAATGAATGGGTGATAGCACCAATTGCTTTGTGACTTTGAACAGGTTACCTACCTAATGAGTCTTTAGTTTCTTCATTTGTTAAATGAAGACCCTGGAACAGGTGATCTCTATGCAGTTCTATTTAGATTCTGGATTCTGTATTTCTTCTGTCATGGTACTGCCACCTAGTGTATAGAAAGGATATAGAAGAGAATGTAAGGAAAAAATACATAGGAATCAGCTTAATGAAATAAAAATTACAAGAAAGTGTGTGTGGAAAGATGAGGACAAAGCTGGATGGATTATATATTAAATTGTTCAATTTTTTCTTTTCCTTCTTCTCCATGAATATTTTCCTTCTTATTAATTCTGTGTTCCATCTTTCTCAGAGATCCATCCTATTCAAAAAAAGCTTCACTTAATTTCTGGCTATTACAAGGAAACAATTTCAAACACTCACTATCCCAGAATCTCTAAGAAAATAAAAAGCCTTTTAAGTTTGGGACCAGCGTAATGGCTATGTCGCTGGACTCCCATGTAGTCAACTGTGGTTCACCTCCTGGACCCAGTGGCTTGAAACTCACACTGGGCACGTGTGCGTGCGTGACCAAGATCCCGAGAGGAGAATGGAAGAGAAGGGATTGCAGCGTGGCCATCCCCCCTGGGGGGTGATTTCTCGCTTTCTCCCCCTGGGGTTTCTCGCTTTCTGTCTGTCTGGCAAGCGCACGTGCCCTATAGCAAAAAAAAACTAAAAAAAAAAAAAAAGCCTTTTAAGTTCTGAAGAAATTTCTAATAGTGAAATTTAAGATAACATTAATATTCACAGGGGACATATTTTTGTCACACAAAATCTCTTCAAAACATCTTATTCCCTAGTGGATGGCACTTATTATTCCTGTGCTGGCAAGAGGTGGAAGTCAGGTGTGATATAATTGGAGAAAATGAAATAGCAAATAAAATTAGAATAGGGAATCAGTAAGTTATATTTAATAAATGGAAAAATAATGGAGTGAGCACAGTTTTGTGCAATAAGAAAGCTCTCAAAACTGTGGATCTCCTCATATTTTAATCCAGTGATAAAGTTAACAGAATTTAAAGACAACCTACTGGATGAGAGAAAATATTTGTGATTTATCTGAAAAGGCGTTAATATCCAAAATATGTAAGAAATTCATACAGCTCAACTGTAAGAGAACAAAGAACCCGATTAAAAAATGGTGGAATAATTGGAGTCATTTCTCCAAAGAAGACACAAATAGTCATCAGGTATAAGAAAAGGTGATTAACATTGCTAATCATCAGGGAAGTGCAAATCAAAACCAAAATGAGTTATCATCACAAACTTGTCAGCATGGGTATTATCAAAAACAAAAAGACAATAAGTGTTGGCAAGGATGTAAAAAAAGTGAAACCCTATACACTGTTGGCATGAAAATAAAATGGTGTAACCACTATAGAAAACAACATGTATGCTCTTCAAATAAATAAATGAATAAAAATAGAACTACTATAGAATCCAGCAGTTCCACTTTTGGTTGTATAAGGAACTGAAATGAGGATCTTGGAAAGTATCTTCAATCCCAAGTGTTTTGCAGCATTATTTACAATATACAACAATGCAAATGTTCACAAACAGATGAATGAATAAAGAACATGTGATATATACATAAAATGGAAGAATATTCTATCTTGAAACAAAAAATTCTTTGTTTGGATAATTCTTTGTTATTATTTGCAACAACATGGATGAACCTGGAGGACATAAGGTTAATAAGTCAGGCACAAAAAGAGAAATACTGAGTGATTCTACTGATATGAGGTACCTACAATAGTCAAACTTATAGAATCAGAGGATATAATGACAGGTTCCAGGGGCTAGAGGGAAGATAAATTGTTGCTTAATGTGTATAGAATTTTAACTAGGCAAGATGAATAAGTTCTAGAGGTTTTCTGTACAACATAGTACCTATAGTTAACAATATGATATTGTGTTCTTAAAAAATTCGTTAAAAGGGACCAGCAAGCAGCATGGTGGCTAAGGTGTTGAACTCCCACATAGCTGAACAAGGTTTGAGTCCCAGACCTAGCAGTTTAAAAATTATGCTGGACGTGTGTGTGTGTATGTGTGTGTGTGTGCGTGCGTGCATGTCCAAAATCCCCGGAAAAATAACAGAAGTGAAGGGATTGCAGTGTGGCCATCCCCCTGCCCAGAGAGTGATTTTCCCTCTCAGTTTCTCCGTGTCTGTCTCTGGCAATCACATGTAACCTATGGCAAAAATATCACATATATATGTGTGTGTGTGTGTGTATGCATATGCATGTTCGCGTTAAGAGAGTGGATGATCACCTGTAGTGTCCTTAACACACACACACACACACACACACACACACACATCATATCACAAAGCACATAAGGAGATTTTTGGAGGTGGTATATATGTTTATTATCTTGATTGTGGTGATGATAGCACAGGTCACACATATGCCCAAACTCATAAAATTGCATGCATTATATATGTATGGATTTTTTTTTGCACATCAGTTGCATTTCTATATAGATGTCTAAAAAGAAAAGCAAGTCATTTTTGAATGCTGACTATACTTTGTTGTGCTATGCACTGAAAAGCATTCAAATCTATGTAAGACAAAGAGCTTGACTTTGAGCATCGAGTATTCTTTTGCCATTTTGTTATCAGACAGTTTTCAGTAAGTGTTTAAGTCAGTAACAAAGCCAACTCTATATGTGACTGTACTAAGAATTCTTCAATTTACCCAACAAATACTTATAAAGTACTTTGTGCATCCCAGGCACTAGCTAAGTGCTTAAAAAATAACTTAATGAATATTTCACAGTTGATTTCTTTAGAATCTTAAGTAAGAAACAAAGTCAAGTGTGAGAATTGAACATTCATTGCATGCACAGTATGAAAGAATAGATAGTGAAGGCAATAGAGTTTGCACAGAGGATGAAGGACTTAGTATGCCATTCAGGAAACAATATCAAGATATATAGAGAAGAGGACAGTGGATATTCTATGTTGAAGCAACAGTGTGAATGAATCAAATAAATTAGACATGAAATATGTCTACAGCAATGAGATGATGCTGAGTATAAGGGGAATGTTCGGATAGGAATAGAAGAATGGTATTTGGTACATGGGTGAAACAGTCTAGTAAAAGCAGACAAAGGAGTTGTGACTTGATATAATAAGGAGTAAGGAGTCATTGGTACCTGAATACAACATTGACCTGGTGAAAGCTAAATTTATAGAAAATTTATCAGTCGTTTACTGATATATAAAAATTATAAAAGCCAATGTGTGAGGTCAGAGAGGAGAGCCAAAAGACTGCTATACATATTTCAAATATGGACTTATGAATGAAGGACTAGGTACCTGAAGAGTCAGTGAGAAAGGAGAGCAAGAGGCAAACTCAAAAGACATTTCATAGTAAGGAGCAAGAAGATATAGAGTCTGTCATGTTGGTGACAAGGAATGAAAGAAAAAAGAAATTTTTAAAAAGCAGCCTGAGATTTTTAAACTTGGGGATTAGAAGAAAAAATGGATGTATGTGGATATAGAGTGTGGAGATATAAATTCAGCTTTTTGACCAAAGAAAAGAATATTAATTTTTTATGGAATTGATGACTAGGTTCCTAAGTATACCTGTCTTACAGATCTTTGGAGACACACGTATGATTGATGTAGAAATACAGTTTGGAAAGAGAGAGAGAGGAGAAGAAAACGAGGAGAAGGGGAAGGGAGGAACAGAATGAAAAGGAGGAGAGAATGAGGGAGGGAAGTAAGAAAGTTAAGGAGGGAGGGAAAGAAAGGAGGGAGAAGGAGAAAGAAGGAAGAAATAAAGGACAAGAAAAACAGAGAAAGAAAGGAAGAAAAACCAAAAACTTTTAAAATTGAGGAGAATGTCTGGCACATAGTGAGCACTGACTATATGTTTATTGAGTCAATAAGAAGTATAAGAAGTGTTAAAAAAAATCCAGGATAATGAGTCATTCAAGACCATAGGTTATGGTAGAGGAAAGTATTAGAGACTTTAGAGAGAACAGGTTAGAAAAAGGAGTAGAATGGTGGGATAATAGGATAAAGAAGGTGACAGAAGAAGCCAGATTGCAAGAAATTAAAAGGGAAAGGGGACATTAGAAAGTGAAAATAATGCAAACCATGGATTCTCTGAATCTGACTGGGAAAGAATGTGAAAAAAATGGTCAAGTATTTCAAAACTCAAGCTGAGTTTGTTACATTTGTTAGTTTGCTTTAAGCAAAAGAGCTCTCAGTCTGTTTAAAAACAAGAGTGTGTGTGCAGGGAAATAGTTCATGGAACAAAAGATAGAGGAAACCAGTGGAAAAAGGAGGCAATAATTGATAAGGACTCATTTGTTATCCAAACAACTTTTAAATAAAATGGTCAAGTATTTCAAAACTCAAGCTGAGTTTGTTACATTTGTTAGTTTGCTTTAAGCAAAAGAGCTCTCAGTCTGTTTAAAAACAAGAGTGTGTGTGCAGGGAAATAGTTCATGGAACAAAAGATAGAGGAAACCAGTGGAAAAAGGAGGCAATAATTGATAAGGACTCATTTGTTATCCAAACAACTTTTAAATTGTAGATAGATATAATGTAAGTATGACACTCAATTTGAAAAAAAAAATGGAACTGATTTGAACCAACTCTAATAAAAAAATAAACTTTTAAATTTCTCCTCTCCAAACCAGTTATACTGGGTACATTTACACTGTTATCCATTTTTTAAAAAAAAAAAAAAACTTCTTTGACTTGAGTTGTGTGTGGGGTGGGAGAAGAGGGCAACTTGCCTTCGAAGCTGTAGTTCTTAATAAAATAGATTTTGTCGCTGAGGTCAGTTGATACCTAGAAAAAAACCTACTTATCATTGTCCCAAAGGGCTTCAGGGATAAGTAATTCATGTGATTTTTTCATTTAAAGAGGCCAAATTACTGTGCTTAAACTTCTGGGGAAAAAAATATTATTCATGGACTTGATGAAGCTTGAGCTAAAATGCAGAGAGTGTTTTGAGGGTTTTTGCGTAAATTTCTAAAGTCATACTTCCGAGGACTTGTTTTCTCCAGAACAGAACATAGATCTCCACTCTCAATGACCTTTGCAGTGCTAAAGAAGACATCAATATTTTTTCCAAGAACTATTTATTTAATTAAAAATATCACTTTTGGGACCAGGAGATGGTGTAGTGATTAAGGCTGCTGGATTCTCACTTGGCTGACCACAGTTTGAGTTCCAGACCAAATGGCTTGTAAAACATGCCAGGAATGTGTGCATGTGTACCCAAAACCTCAAAAGGAGAATGGAGGAGAAGTGATTGTAGTGTGGCTATCTCCCCTGAGGTGGGTTATTTCTCACTTTGCCTCTCTCTGTCTCTCTCCTCTTCAGAGAGCACATGCACCCTAGGCAAAAACCTAAAAACAAAACAAAACAGTCACTTCCTGGACCTGCCCAGGTCTCAAATTAAGGCTCACTGGTGCTGTAACCCATAGATGTTCATCATTGTACTTATGGGCCTTCTAGGTCATCAATCCACAAAGGAAATACAGAGCTTGAAATTCCTTCTGGCCTGATCCCTCTGCTGCCCTAACTTCAAACCAGGAGAACTCTCACTACAGGATAGAAGGAATGAGTCATTAGGTCCAGTAATAGGACCAGATATTCCTTAGGACCAAAGGAAAGCTTAACGTGTTCTGTGAAGTCTATAACTTTCTATATATCCTAGATTATTGAATAACATCTTGAATTGAATAACATCTCTCCTTTCAGAACAGAGAAGAGCATCAGTAATACTCAGTTCTAAAATGAGGTTTTAAGGGTTCTATACAATTAAATGCCCAAATTGTCAGGGATAACAGAGTCCTCCATTTATATATGTAGGTAAACTGAAAGTATATAGGTACTGTGACTTGCCTGAAGTGGTACTGATAATCAGTTTATCTCATCATTAGGTTTATGACTTGGATTATGGTTGAGTTAGCTGTCATTCTAAGGAAACTTGATCTGATTTCACAGATATATTGCTTATACATCAGTGATGGCTAGTTTTATATGTCAGCTTGACAGGTCCACAGTACTCAAGTATTTGGTCAACATTATTCTGGATATTCGTGCAAAAGTATTTGAATAAGATTAGTATATAAACTGTAGATTTCAAGCAAAGTAGATTACCTTCAATAACATGGGCAGTCTCACTCAATCAGTTGAAGACTTTAATAGAAAAAAAGATGCCTTTCAAGCCAGCAGGTAGTGTGCTGGTTAAGTTGGCTGGATTCCCACGTGGAAGAACAAGGTTCGAGCCCCAGGACTGGTAGCTTGAAAATCACATGAGGCACATATACATGCATGCTCAAAATCCCAAGAGGAGAATGGAGAAGAAGGAATTGCAGTGTGGCCATCCTCTGTAGGTGGTGATTTATCACTTTCCCTCTCTCTGTTTCTCTCCTCTCTGTGAGCACACATGCTCTATGAAAAAACCAAAAAAAAAAAAAAAAAAAAAAAGAGAGAGAGAGAGAGAAAGAAAAAGGTGCCTTTCTGATGACTGGGTTGAAAACATGTAGCACATATATACTATGGAATATTACACAGCTATAAGAAACAATGAGATCCTATCATTCAACTAAAAATGGATGAATATGGAAGACTTAGTGTTGAACAAAGTGAGCCAGACTTTGAAGGATACACATTGTATGTCCCCACTTAATTTGTATTGAGTGCTATAGCAGAGGTTGAGGGATCTGAAGATGTAATAGTGGAGAGGATCGGTATAAATGCTAGAGATTTTTTTGGGAAGAGTGGTTGGTATAGAGTGGATAGTGGAGGGTGGGTCTGAGGTGCAAGGAAGGAAAGATTTAATGGACAGAACAATGTAAAGTTCTCTGTTGAATTAAACATATATATAAAAAAGAAAAATATGTCTTTGTGGATGAAAAGGAAATCATGCCAGCAGACTGCTTTTGATCTCAAACTGTAATACTTCCCATGAGGGTCCAACCTAGTGGCCCACTCTGAAAATTTTGGATTTACCAGCCTCTACAATCATATAAGCCTATTTCTTAAAAACAAACTGCATCCCTATCCCCCACACACAAATTCACACACTGTTTTATTGATTTTGTTTCACAGGAAAAACCTTACTAATATATCATCTATTTAAGAAATGTTACTGTGCACCTGAAGATACAGACAAGTTTCATGCTGTCTTGGAAACTAGTGTGGGTATACAGAAAATAAACTAACATATAAATTAATGAATAATTTAATACAAGTTTATATAACAGTTAAGTTTTATTAAGAAATTAAAACAGATTAAGGAGATAGCCTGTGGTGAACTATGTATTTGTTTTTATTTTGCATGTTCAGGGAAGGTCTCTAAAGAGGGTACTTTTTTTTAGAGAGATTTTTGTTATAGGGTGTGCATGCTCATGAGAGAGAGAGAGAGAGAGAGAGAAAGTGAGAAATCACCCCATCAGGGGGGATGGTCTTGGTGTAATCCCTTGTCCTTCATTCTCCTCTGAGGACTTTGGGCACACATACACATGCACCTGGTGTGAGTTTTAAGTTGGCAGTTCCAGGACTCAAACCATAGTCAACTACATGGGAGTCCAGCAACGTAACCCTTATGCCATCTTCTGGTCCCTGAGGAGGGTACATTTTGAGCCATACTAAGGCAGAGCCATAGTCTGAAAGGAAAGTGTAGGAAGAGAAAAAGCAAGTTCAAAGACCTTAGGATAAGAACAAGTTCAGTGTTTTGCTGTTAATTAGCACTGCTTGGTGAATTCTATAGGATCGGATACTCTCTACCAAGCCTTACAATTCATCATCAACCTAAATGCTTGCATTTAATTCAACAAAATTCAATATAAGTTAAGAAATTTTAATTTGCTAAAGGGTATGTGCACTTGCTGGAGAAATGCAGAGAGAGAAAGACGAAAGTTAGAAAGAACCCCCAAAGAGGAATAGTCACACTACAATTCCTTCTCCTTAATTTCTCCATTCTTTCAGGATTTGGGGCATACACGCACAACTTGTACCCCATGTATTTCTCAAGTTTCTAGGTCTCAGACTAGAATTGCACAGCCTACCATGTGGGATCCAGTCATCTAATAGCCAGGGCGATTCAATATAATTTAAACTGAATAAGTGTGTTAAAAAAGAACAACTATATGGATGGGGGCCAGCCGATGATGTGGTGGTTAGGACAGCTGGATCCCACATGGCCAACTGTGCAGTTTAAGTGCCAGACCTGACAGCTTCGACAACATGCTGAGTATATGTATGTGTGTGACCAAAACCTTGAGAGGAGGGAGGAGGAGAAGAGATTGCATCTCTCTTTATCTCTCTGTCTCTCCAGTAAATGCATGTGCCTATGGCAAATATTTTTCTTTAATTACATGGATAAAGTATGTTGGTAGTTGTGCTGTGGAGTTTTTTTTACATGGTCTTTGCATTTGAATAATTTCCAATCTATATATATACAAATGACCATGATTGAAGGTAGATGTCTATTTGGATCACTCCCATTTTAAACCAGATTATTATAAAATTATTATTTTCCATTGAATTGTTTTGGTTCTTCAAATATTCTGGTTATTAATCCCTTGTCAGATATATACAATCACACCTCACTTAATGACCTACCTGTTTAATGAATACTCCTACTTATGACCAGTTCTTTAGCACAGGTAGTCCTCTTTTTCAGTCTTTGTCTCATTCCCAGTGTTGGTTAGTGTTTACCGCACAAAGTATTCACAATCATGCAAGACTACATATTTCATTTATGAATTTGTACTTTATTGTGAACCCAGAGTAACATTGAGAATAAATAAAAATGCTTATACTGGATTTATATTATTGTGTTGTGCTGTGTCTTGTCACTCTCTGGCACTTATCCAATGTATGCTTTTGGTATGGTTAGAATAACATTCTACTGTAGTGTTATATCTATCAAAAAATACATACCCTGTGGAACCACAGCACACCATAAGATATCTGTGTTTAAACTCCTTGTTTATTGACCAATTCACTTAACAACCTAGTCATAGGAATAGAACTAAGTATTGAAATAATGATTGCTTATAGTTTGGAAATATTTTCTCAGTTCTATGGATTGTGTCTTCACTCTATTGATTGCTTGTTTTGATGGTCTTTGCCCATTTAAAAGAAAAATACTTGCTATAGAGTGCATGGGCTCACTGGAGAGAGAAAAAGAGAGAGAGAGTGAGAGAAAATTTAAAAGCACCTCAGAGTTGGGATGGTCACAGTGCAATTTCTTTTCCTCCACTCTCCTCTCAGGATTTTGGACATGTACACACATGCATCTGGGTGTGGTTCTCAAGCCACTGGGAGACATGTACCATGCAGTCACCCATATGGCATCCAGCCACCTGAACCACCATGTTATCTGGCTAGCCCTCTGTCCATTTTATAAACTTTTTTTTTTTGTCATGCCAGCAGATGGTGTAGTGGTTATGTTGCTGGACTCTGACATGGCTCGCTGTGGTTTGAGTCCTGGACCTTGTGACTTGAAAATCAAGCCAAGCACATGTGTGTGTGTGTGCTCAAGGTCTTAGGAAGAGAATGGAGGAGAAGGAATTGTGGTGTTGCCATCCCCTTGGGGGAGGAGTGATTTCTAACTTTCCCTTCTAGTGTCTCTCTCTCTGGCGAGCACTAGCCCAAAGGAAAAAGATTCTAAAAATAAATTAATTAAATAAAGAAAGAAAGAAATTGTTTTGTTATTGTTCAAGTTGATTTTTAGTTATATTTATTTATTTATATTTATTATGATTTCTTATTTATTTATTTATTTATTTTGGAGAGATTTTCGCTATAGGGCACGTGCGCTCGCCAGACAGAGAGAGACATAGAGATAGAAAGTGAGAAATCACTCCCCAGGGGGGATGGTCACGCCGCAATCCC
>NW_006159984.1:445710-471049 GCF_000334495.1 Tupaia belangeri chinensis | reverse complement strand
GCACGTGCACTCATTGGCGTGACAGAGAGAGACTGAGAGACAGAAAGCAAGAAATCACCCTCGGGGGGCACAGCCATACCACAATTTCTTTTCCCCCATTGTCTTCTTGGGATTTTGGACACACACGCATACGTGTCTGGCACTAGTTAGAAACCTTTGGGTCCAGGACTCAAGCCATGGTCAACTATAAGGGAGTACAATGATGTAACCACAATGCCATCTGCTGGTCGCCTATTACTATTATTTTTTATACATTAATTGGTATACATCACTTACCTTGTTAAGAGAGCTTACGCAACATGAAATATACTTCAGACCAGTTCAGTTGAGAATACAGTACACGTTATCATCAATAGATAATAAACCATTTCTGTGTCCCACAAATATCTTACCTTTCTATTTTTTTCTCCCTTTTCCCTACACTCTTCTCTCCTGCCCTCCTTCCACACTATCTTCAGTATTTATAACTATTTTCAACACTTTTATGTCCTCCAATCTTTCTGTCTGTACCATAGTGTGCGAACAGTCGGTATATGTTAAGTGGAGACATACAATGTCTCTCTTTCATAGCCTGACTTGTTTCAATCAGCAATAAATCTTCCATATTCATCCACTTTCTATCAAATGCCAGAGACTTGTGTTTTTTATGGCTCAATAGTATTCCATGGAGTATATATGTCACACATTTTCAGTTCATTTCTCTGTTCATGGACATTTGAGTTGGTTCCATGTCTTAGCAATTGTGAATGCTGCCACAATAAATATAGATGTGCAAGTACATTTCTGACTCAGCGTTCTCCTGTCCTTTGGGTAGATACCCAGGAGTGGAATTGCTGGATCATATGGTAGTTATAATTGTAGGTCTTTTAGTAATCTCCATATTGCTCTCCACAGTGGCTGGACCAACTTACATTCCCACTAACAGTGTAGGAGAGTTCTCTTTCCACCAGATACCTGCCAGCTGTTATGATTTTTTTTATTTTGTAATTTTTGCCATTCTGACTTGGGTTAGTTGGTATCTCATTGTGGTTTTGATCTGCATCTCCCTTATGATGAGGGATGTTGAGCATTTTTCCATATGCTTTTTGGCTGTTCATACATCTTCCTTTGAGAGTGTTTTTTTCCAGCACCTTTTCCCATCTTTTAATTGGGTTAATCATTTTTTTCTCCTGGTAAACCGCTTGAGTTCTCCATGTATTCTGATTATCAGTCCCTTATCTGGGGTGTAATTTACAAAATTATTCTTCTATTCTGAAGACTGTAGATTCACATGATTACTGTTTCTTTTGCTGTGCAGAAACTTTTTAATCCTATGTAATTCCACTTATTTTTTTGGAGTATTGCTTGTGCTTTGGGGGTATTATTTAAGAAGTCTTTGCCCACCCAAATGTCTCCCAGAGTTTCCCCAGGGTTTTTCATCAGTTGTTTTATAGTTTTAGGTTTTAGCTTAGCTCTTTGGTCCACTTTGAGCACTTTAAATTGATTTTTGTTAATTATGAGAAATAGAGATCCACATTCATCTTTCTGCAGGTGGATACTCAGTTTTTCCAGCACCATTTTCTAAAGAGATTTTCCTTTTCCCACTTGATTGACTGGTACCCTTTATCAAAGATCAGTTGGCTGTATGTTTAGAGGTTTCTTTCTGGGGTCTCTATTATGTTCCATTGGTCTGCATATCTGTTTTTGTGCCAATACCATGATGTCTTGATTATCACAGATTTCTAATAAATTTTGGGGGTCAGGGAGTGAGATGCTTCTCACTCCACTCTTGCTTTGGCAATAAGGGGCCGTTTATGATTCCAGACAAATTCTTGACAAATGATTATCTTTTCTAGATCTGTGAAGAATGTCTCTTGTAATTTTGTAGTGATTGAATTAAATATGTAGATTAATTTGGGTAGAATTGCCATTTTGATCATCTTAATCCTCCCAGTCCAGGAACATGGGATGTCCTTCCACTTTTTTTGTGTCATTTTCAATTCCTTTTCTAAGATTTTCATAGTTTTCTTTGTAGAGGTATTTGACTTTCTTGGTTAGATTTATTACTAGTTATCTTATACTTTATGTGGTTATTGTAAATGGGATTACTTTCTTCAGTTCTGTCTCTATCTGTTTTTTTTTTGGATATAGAAATTCTATAGATTTTTGTAAGTAGATTTTGTATTCTGCCACTTTACTGTATTCATTTCTTACTTTGAGAAGTTTTTTCATGGATACCTTTGGGTCTTCTATGTATACAGTCATGTCATCTGAAAACAGATCATTTCAACTCTTCTTTCTCTATTGGAATGCCTTTTATTTTATACTTTTGTCTGATTGCATTGGCTAGGACTTCCAGCACTATATTGAAAAGGAGTGGAGAGAGGGGGCAGCTTTGTCTTATACCAGCTTTTGTAAGTTTTCCTCATTCAGTTTAATGTTAGCTATAGGTTTTTCATAGATCAGTTTTATCATGCTGAGAGATGATCCTTCTATGCTGATTTTGCTGAGAGTCTTAATCATGAAAGAATGTTGTATTTTGTTAAATACTTTTTCTACATCAATTGAAATGATCATGTAGTTTTTATCTTTCTTTCAGTTAATATGATGTATTACATTAATGGTTTTGCATATGTAGAACCAACCTTGCATCCCTGGAATAAAGCCTGATTGTGATAAATATTTTTTATATGTTGTTGGATGCTATTTGCTACTATTTTGTTTAGAAATTTTACATATATATTCAGAAGAAATATTGATCTATAGTTTTCTTTTCTTGTCTTATGAGTTCTGGGAATGAGGGTGATAGAGGCTTCATAAAATGAATTTAGAAGGGCTCCTTCTGTTTTGATCTTTAGAAATAATTTTGAGTAGAATGGGAGTTACCTCTACTTTAAAAGTTTTGTAGAATTCAGAAGTGAAGCCATCAGAACCTGGACTTTTCTTTGTTGGGAGGTTATTTATTACTGATTCTATTTCATTGCTTATTAAGGGTCCATTTAGGCTTTCTATGTCCTCCTGAGTCAGTCTTGGTAGATTATGTGTTTCTAGGAATTTGTTCATCTCATCCAGGTTTTCTTTTTGGTTGACATATAATCACTCATAATATCCTCTAATGATGTTTTTTATTTCTAATATGTCCATTGCAATATCACCTATTTCATTGCAAATTTGATTTATTTGGTTCCCTTCTCTCTTATTTTTAATTAGTCTAGCTAATAGTGTAAAAATCTTGTTGATATTTCCAAGGAACCAGCTTTTGCTTTAATTTATTTTCTGTATAGGTTTATTTTCTCTTTAATTTATTTCTGTTAGAATCTTTATTATTTCTTTGTTCCTGGCATTTTTGGATTATTTTGTTGTAGTTTTTTCCAGTTGTCTAAGACATGATGTTAGGTTGTCCATGTACCACCTTTCCATTGTTTTCTTATGAGCACTAATTGCTATGAACTTCTTTCTTATGACTGCTTTTGCATTGTCCAATAGATTAGGAAATCTCATACACTTATCATTTATTTCCATAAATCTTTTTATTTCAGTCTTGATCTTTTCAGTAGTAATGAAGTCATTCAGGAGTATGTTATTTAGTTTCTATATATTTGTGTATTTTCAAGGGTTTTTACTGAAACTGATATCACTTTAATTCCATCATGGTCAGAGAAGATGCAGGATATAGTTTCTATGCCTTGAATCTGTAAAGGCTGGTTTTGTGTTTAATCATGTGGTCAGTCTTCAAGACGGTACCATGCGGGTGTGAGAAAAATGTATATTTTGGTTTTGTTTTTGGGTGGAAAGTTCTATAGATGTCTGTCAAGTCCATCTGATTTATGGTATTATTTAGGTCCTTAATCTCTTTGCTCATTTTTTGTCTCATTAATCTGTCTAAAGGAGAGAATGAAGTGTTGAGATCCCCAGCAGTTAGTGTGTTGCAATTTGTGTCTTTTTCATTTAGTAGTCTTTCCTTCACATATCTGGATGCTCCTGCATTGGATGCATAGATATTTATAAGTGTTATAGCTTTTTGATGAATTAGCCCTTTGTCTCTTTTTTACAGTTTTTGGCTAAAGCCTATTTTGTCTGAAATCAGTATCATGACTCTTGCTCTTTTTTGGTTTCCATTAATATGGAACACCTTTTTTTCCGGCTCTTCAATTTTAATCAATGTATGTCTTTATGGATGAGATGGATTTCTTTTAGGCAGCAGATGGAGGTTTTCTGTTTTTTAATCCATTTAACCAGTCTGTGTCTCTTGATTGGAGGTTAATCAGTTACCATTCAAAGATTTATCAATAATTTCAAACTTGTCCTTACCATTATGTTAGCCATATTCTTTTTTTTTTTTTTTTTTGTTCTCTTATTTCTGTCTTTCTGCTTTTAGTTTCCTTGGTATAGCAACTACTTTCAGGACTTCTTGAAGAGTTGGTCTGGAGTTGGTAAATTGTTTCAGGTTTTTTTTTTTTTTTTTTTTTTTTGGGGGGTTTTTTTTTTTTTTTTTTTGCTATAGGGCATGTGAGTTCGCCAGACAGACAGAGAGAGATGGAGAGACAGAAAGCGAGAGGTGGCCACACAGCAATCCCTTCTCCTCCATTCTCCTCTCAGGATCTTGGGTACGCATACACACGCGCCCAGCGTGTTTAAGCCACCGGGTCTGGGACTCGAACTGCGGTCGACTATGTGGGAGTCCAGCAACATAGCCATTACACTCACTGCTGGTCCCACTTTCAGTTTTTTTTTAATCTGAGAAATTTTTTATATTTTCTTTCCATATGAAAGATAATCTTGCCAAGTATAATAATTTTAATTAAATTGTTTTTCACTGAATATATTTCCTTATTCTTTTCTTGGTTTCATTGTTTCCAATGAGAGCTCCCATGTTAGCCTGATGGGATAACCTTTGTAAGTAACTTGACATTTTTCTCTTGTCAATTTTAGTATCATGTCTTTGTGCTTTTGTTCAGTCTGGCTGTGATGTACCAGACCATAGGAAGGATATTCCTGGGTTGATTTCATTTGGGGTTCTTTTTTATTTCTTGGGTCTGAATGTTGTATTGTTTCTCTAGACTTGGAAAATATTCTTCCATAATTTTGTGGAATAGGTTATCAATGCACTTACTAGTTTCTTCACTTTCGAGGATACCAATTGTTTTGAAAATGTTTGGGTGTTTAATGGTATCTAGTATTTCTTGCATATTGTCCTCGTATATATTTTCTTTGGCTTTTTTTTGAAGTCATTTTGGTGTTTTATCTCCCCCCAGGTCAGAAGTTTTGTCTTCTGCCTCCAAGATTTGATCTTCTGCCTGATTCAATCTGCACTTAATACTTTTGAGGCTGTTTTGTATTTTGTCTATTTCAGCCTTCATCTCTAATAGTTCCGTCTGATTCTTTTATATGGTGTCTAATTCTTTCCTATTGCAGAAGTACTTCCTTATCTTCTGAGTTCACTGTCTCTTTTCTCTTGCATCTCATATAGTTTTGTCAAGATAAATATTCTGAATTCTTTTTCCAACATTTCAGTAATCCCCTCTAATTTGTCCATGTTTGAAGAAAAGTTACTATGTTCTCTTGTTGGAGATGTATTACTTGGCTCTTTCATCTTTGAGGATCTTCTCCGATTTTTATTCATTTGATAATGTACTCATTCTGGTCTAATTTGTTGGATAAGGTTTATGTACTTGTCAGCTCATGTATTTTCCTTTACTGTGAAATAGCTCTGTACTAAATTCTCCCTTCTATGATGTCTTGCAACGTGGTAACTACAGGTGGAATTTTGAGATCAGATTTATAAAGAGGAGTTACACTCTTTATGTAGCAAATTCACTGGCAGTGAATATTTCTCTGAGCCACACTGTATTCAGATGTTTGGCTGCTATGTACCTAGACCTTTTATAGCTTCTGTGGTCTGGAAGGCAAAGGGCACTGACTGGATGCTTTTCATCAGTAATGCTTGGGAACTGTAGTTCCTTATATAATGTCAGTATTAATTTCCCATCAAATGCATGATTAAAATTGCTTTCTTTCATTCTGTGGATTTCAGTTTTACTCTGTTTATCATGTTCATTGCTGCACACACTTTTTTAATTTTAATGAAGTCCAATTTATCTATTTTGTCTTTATATTTGACCTTGGTTTTGGTGTCATATTAAAGAGATGATTGCAAATCTAACATCAAGAAGTTCTTAAAATATATTTTCCTCTAACGGTTTTAATTTATTACATTTAGGTCTCTGATTCATATGAGGTAATTTTGTTGTATGGTATAAATTAAGGATCTAATTTCATTATTCCTGTTTTTCATGTAGATATACTGTTGTCTCAAAACTCTTTGTTTAGCAGACTATCCTTTTCATATTGTTTGGTATTTAAACCCTTGTATACTTTCACCTTAAATTGTAATGTCAATGGACCACATATGCAAGGTTTTATTTCTAGGTTCTCTATTCTATTCCATTGGTCTAAATATCTGTTGATATGCTAGTTCTATACTACTTAAATTATTCTAGCTTTGCTGTAATATTTGAAATCAAGAAGATTGAGTCCTTCAACTTTGTCCTTCTTTATGAACATTGTTGCTATTCAAGTTCCCTTGAGATCTCAAATAAATATTAGGATGTATTTTTTTGAGAGGTTTTTGCTATAGGACACATGCACTTGCCAGAAAGACAGAGAGAGACAGAGAGATAGAAAGTGAGAAATCACCCCCCAGGGCGGATGGCCACGCTACAATTCCTTCTCCTCCATTCTCCTCTCGGGATCTTGGGCATGCATGCAAACGCTCCCGGTGTGAGTTTAAGCCACTGGGTCTGGGACTCAAACTGTAGTCAACTACATGGGAGTAGAGTGACATAGCCATTATGCCAACTGCTGGTCCCAGGATGTATTTTTCCAATTCTCCAAAAAGTCACTGGAATTTGATAGGGATTGCATTGAATATATAGGTCACTTTGCACAACATTGATATCTTAATGATATTTAGTCTTCTAGTGGATAAAAATGAGATGTCTTTCCACTTATTTGTGTCTTTGAAAGTTTCTTTTAGTAATAGTTTATCATTTTCAGTGTCAAAGATTTTCATCTTCTCATTTTTATTCTAAGTGTTGTGTTACTTCTGGTGTCATTGTGAGTAAAACTTCTTTCTTAATATCTTTTTAGATTTGTTCATTGTTATTATATGGAAATGTAACTTATTTTTGTGTATTTATTTTGAATCCTACAACACTGTTAAATGCATTTATAAAATATTAATGGTTTTTAAATTTGTGTAATCTTTAGAGATTTTTACATGTCAGATTAGACCATCCTGAAGACTGAATTTCCAATGTAGAAGATAAAACCTCTGACTTAGAAACAAACACCAAGAAGACAGAGAAAATAACAAAAAAATGAGGATAATATACGAGAAATACTAGATTCCATAAGATACCCAAACATCAGAACAATTGGCACTCCAGAAGATGAAGAAACTAATAACAGCACGGAAAATCTATTTCAGGAAATCCTGGAAGAAAATTTCCCAAATCTATACAGGCAGTCAAAAATCTAGACCCAAGAAATACAAAAGACCTCAAAAAGACTCAATCCCAGAAGATCTTCCCCAAGGTACAACATAGCTAGACTGTCCAAGATCACAGATAAAGACATGGTACTAAAACTGGCAAGAGAGAAATGAGAAGTGAATTACAAAGGTCATCCCATCAGGCTAACACCAGACCTCTCAATGGAAACAATGCAAGCAAGAAAAGAATGGAAAGATGTATTGAAAGTGTTAAGAGAGAAACAATTTTAACCGAGATTATTATACCCTGATAGATTATCCTTTATATGGGAAAAAACAATTAAAATCATCTTAGACAAACAAAACCTGAACAAATTTGCCAACACCAGACCAGCTCTTCAAGAAACCCTGAATAAAGTAATGTTCTAGGAAAACTAAAGAATTAACAGAGAGAAACCAAGGAATAAAAGGCAGCTAAGACAATGGCCAATAGACTGTCCAAGATCACAGATAAAGACATGGTACTAAAACTGGCAAGAGAGAAATGAGAAGTGAATTACAAAGGTCATCCCATCAGGCTAACACCAGACCTCTCAATGGAAACAATGCAAGCAAGAAAAGAATGGAAAGATGTATTGAAAGTGTTAAGAGAGAAACAATTTTAACCGAGATTATTATACCCTGATAGATTATCCTTTATATGGGAAAAAACAATTAAAATCATCTTAGACAAACAAAACCTGAACAAATTTGCCAACACCAGACCAGCTCTTCAAGAAACCCTGAATAAAGTAATGTTCTAGGAAAACTAAAGAATTAACAGAGAGAAACCAAGGAATAAAAGGCAGCTAAGACAATGGCCAACTTAATGGTTGTGACAGATCTGGTAACATCGATAATAGCATTAAATGTGAATGGATTAAATTCTCCCATCAAGAGACACAGACTGGCTGAATTAATAAAAATAAAATAAAATAAAATAAAAAAAACCCAGAAACTTTCTATCTGTTGCCTACAGAAAACCCACCTCATGGATAAAGACATAAATAGACTGAAAGTGAAGGGTTGGAAAAAAGTTTTCCGTGCAAATGGGAACCAAAAAAGAGCTGGAATCATGATACTAATTTCTGACAATAGGGGCTTTAAAACAAATCTGTTCAAAGAGACAAAGAAGGGCACTATAATGTAGTGAAAGGATCAATAGATCAAGAAGATATAATACTTACAAATATCTATGCGCCTAACACAGGAGCGCCAAAATATGTAAAGAAAAGACTGTTATATCTAAAAGAGGAGATAGATTGCAATACACTAATTGTTGGAGACCTCAAAACTGCACTATCCCCTCAGGAAAGATCATCTAGACAACAAATAGATAAACAGATAAAGGATCTAAATGATACCATAAATCAAATGGACTTAACAGACATCTATAGAATTTTCCATCCAAAAACCACAAGATACACTTTTTTCTCACCCCACATTGAACCTTTTCAAAGATTGACCACATCTTAGGAAACAAAGCAAAACTCTACAGATTCAAAGGCATAGAAACTATATCCAGCATCTTTTCTGACCATGATGGAATTAAACTTGAATTTAACTTCAAGAGAAATCATCAAAAATACTCAAATACATGGAAACTAAATACCCTACTCCTGAATGACTCCACAACTACTGAATAAATAAAGACTGAAATCAACAGATTCATGGAAGCCAATGACAATGGGGACATGAGTTTCCATAATCTTTGGGACACTGCTAAAGCAGTCATAAGAGGGAAGTTCAAAGCAATTAGTGCACATAAAAGGAAGACATAAGAAGGCAAATGGATCATCTAACATCATGCATTAGGGAATTGGAAAAGCAACAGCAAAATTCCAAAAAACTCAAGGAGGAGAGAAATAAAGATATGAGCAGAAATAATGAAATAGAAAATAAACGAACTATACAGAAAATAAATGAAAGTAAAAGTTGGTTCTTTGAGAAGATAAACAAAATCAATACACCACTAGCAAGATTTATTAAGAAGAAGCGAGAAAGGAACCAGGTGAATCAAATCTGCAATGAAGCAGGCAATATAACAACAGACAAATTAGAAATACAAAACATCATTAGAAGAGACTATGAACAACTATATGCCAAGAAACAAGACAATCTGGATGAGATGGACCATTTCTGGACACATATAATCTACCAAGATTGAGCCAGGAGGATATAGAAAGTCTGAATAAGCCCATTAAAAGCCAGGAGATTGAATCAGCAATAAATAACCTTCCAACAGAGAACAGCCCTGGCCCTGTTGGCTTCACCCCTGAATTCTATAAAACTTTCAAAGAAGAGTTAATCCCCATTCTGCTCAAGTTATTTCTAAAGATCCAAAAGGGTGAATCTCCGTAATTCATTCTATGAAGCTTCTATCACCCTTATCCTTAAAACAGATAAGGACAGGACCAGGAAGGAAAACTATAGACTAATATCAGTGTTGAATATAGAAGCAAAGATTCTGAACAAGATACTAGCAAATCATATCCAACAACTTATAAACAAGATTATACATCATGATCAAGTAGGCTTTATTCCAGAAATGCAAGGTTGGTTGAACATACACAAAACCATAAATGTAATACACCTTATTTATAGGAAGAAACATTAAAAAAAAATATGGTCATATCGATTGATGCAGAAAAAGCATTTTATATGATACAACATCCCTTTATGATCAAGACTTTCAGCAAAATTGGCATAGAAGGGTCACTTATCAACACAATAAAAGCTATCTATGAAAAACCCATAGCGAACATCATCCTGAATGGAGAAAAGCTGAAAGCTTTCCAACTAAAAACAGGTGCAAGAGAAGGATGCCCACTTTCTCCACTCCTTTTCCATATAATACTGGAAGTCCTCACCAACACAATCAGAAAAGAGAAAAAAATTAAAGGCATTCAAATAGAAAAAGAAGAGGTGAAACTCTCTCTATTCGCAGATGACATGATTGTATACATACAAGACTCAATGGTTTCCATTAACAAATTTCTGGAAGTAATACATGAATACAGTAAAGTTGCAGGATACTAAATCAATATACAGAAATCTATAGCATTTCTATATATGAACAACAGGCAGACTGAGATAGAACTGAAAATAGTTATTCCATTTACCATGGCCAGAAAAAGTATAAGATACTTAGGGATAAATCTAACCAGAGAAGTGAAAGACCTCCACAAAGAAAACTATGAGAAGCTAAAAAAAGAAATTTAAAATGACACAAAAAAGTTGAAGGACATCACATGTTCCTGGATTGGAAGAGTTAATATAATCAAAATGGCAATTGTACTCAAATTAATCTACATACTTAATGCAATGCCAATCAAAATACCAGACACATTCTTCACAGATCTAGGAAAGACAACCCTAAAATTCATCTGGAATCATAAAAGACCCCGTACTGCCAAAGAAGTTCTGCACAAGAAGAGTGGAGTGGGCGGTATCTCACTCCCTGACCCCAAAATATACTACGAAGCTGTGGTAATCAAAAGAGCATGATACTGGCACAGAAACAGACAGGTGGGCCAATGGAACAGAATAGAGTCCCTGAAAATAAATTCCCAAACAGTCAACTGATTTTTGACAAGAGGTTTTCCAGTGGGGAAAGGAAAACCTCTTCAGCAAATGGTGCTGGCAAAACTGGATTTCCACCTGCAGAAAGATTAATCTGAACCCCTACCTCTCACCTTGACAAAAATCAAGTCAAGGTGGATCAAAGATCTAAATCTAAGACCTCAAACTATAAAACTTCTCCTAGAAAACACTGGGGAAACTCTGGGAGACATTGGGGTAGAGAAAGTCTTCTTAAATAAGATCCCCAAAGCACAGTCTATAATCCCCAAAATAGGCAAGTGGGATTACATCAGACTAAGAAGTTTCTAAATGGCAAAAGGCACAATAATTAGTGTGAATCAACAGCCCTCAGAACGGGAAAACTTTGTGTCAGATAAGGGACTGATAACGAGAATACATAAGGAACTCAAACAGCTGTTCTGAAAAAAGATGATCAACCCTATTAAAAGATGGGAGAAGGAGTTCAAAAAAACCATTCTCTAAAGCTGACATTTGGATAGGGTGGGAATGTAAATTTTAGATATAGTTTTAGAAGGAAGAGAATACTTTTCTTACATTAGCAAAAAATGGAGTTCATTCCTATAAGCTATTCGCTAGGGAAAAAGCCAGTTTCCCATATTGAGATCCTGGTATCTCCGCAGAGATAAATGGTGCACCTTATAGCCCAATATGTGAGCGTGGGTCTCAACATGCCAGTGTTCCATACTTCTTCACCAGACCAAAAATGCAATTATTTTATCTTTAACCTTTGGGATCAAACACCAACAAAGCTTCCTCAAGGCTATTTCAAATAGTGTCTGAACTCCCTGTTTAGGGATGGACTGAAAACTACATATAACTCTCCAAAAGGCTCTGCCTTCTATTCCATGTATAAAGCAAGGGCAAGAGAGAATCATCCTGGGTGGTTTAGGAGAAACATGATTGGCAGCTGAAACATGATTGATATAATACGGTTATGAGAAGTCTTACCAGCTTTAGGGCAAAATATTCTCTATGATAACCTGTCTGGCAAACTTCTCTGGAAGTAAATTGAAGTTTATGTAATAATCAATAGCTGAGAGCCTCCACCATCTTATGGGGGGCATTAAATTCTAACCTTAAATCATCTCCTTGTTGCTCCAAACAGAAAGAGTATAAGCAATGGCTGAGAACTTCCACAGCCTTGTGGGAGGCAAAGTATTCTAATTTCAAATTAACCCCTTATTGCTCCAAACAGAGGGAACATGTTTCTTCCTTTAAGAATTTTCTTGAGAATTTTAAGCTCAGTTGAAGTGAAAGTGAAAGTAGCGATAGTACAAGAGTCTGGAGTCAAGCCATTGGGGACAGAGATGCTGCCTGGTCATTTACGTACTGCTTGAAGTGGCGATGGAACTTGCTGTGTTAACTTCACTGTCTGAAGAACTCGGACAAAGCCAAGCAAAGGGACTTTTTTTTATTGGACGTCTGCCTGATCATGTCCTTGGAGGAACTTTAAGGAGTCTCTTAGCTCTGGTAATTGGCTAGAAATCCACCACCGGATCAAACATGCAGGGAGGGTATGAGACCCCCAACATCTGATTTTACCGTTAGGCCTTAAGAGATTCTCTATGGAACTGCAAGTGAGGACTCAGTCAGACCCCATAGTCATAAGACTGTGGGGTCACAAACACTTTCATTCACGCAAACAAACAACAAACATACCAGGGTTAAGAGAAACCCATGTCATAAGATCCAGAAGCTCTGAGAATTGATCCCGGGTTTTAACACCAGTTTGTCAGCATCCACCCTCAGGGCTTGGTCCTGTGAAGAAAAGAGTTAGAGAAAAGAAAGAAGATGCAGAAGCAGAGAAGCAGGTGAACACAGACAAGCTGTGCTACTCAGTCATGCTGAGCTTCTTTATTTATACATTTTACCAGGCACAGTGAACTGTTTGCCAACTTTCAAGGATGTGGTTGAAATTCTACAGTTAGAGATAAGGACTTTAGTGTAGATGTTTTCCGACCTTGCTATCATGTGTGATCCTGTTATGAATCATAGGTCAAGTCAGTTTACTTATGCTGTTCCTCAGCAACTCCAAGGAAGGCTACCTGAGTATGCATCAAAGAAGATAATGTGTAAGCCATAAACATTATATAGAACAGGTATCTCATGACCTAGCCAGGGTCAGGATGTTTCCTATGCTCTACATATTTTTCCAAGGAAACCCTGGCATCTAAGGCATGTGTCAGCTGGCTCAAGTGAGTCATTAAGAAGGCATGCAGATAACTGCTTAATACTGCCAGACTGCATACCCACACATCTTGCCTGAACTATTGCAATGGCTTTCTTAATTTCTCGACCTTCCATATTTCCTTCTCAACTCTTAAGTATGTCCCTGCTTCCTTGATGATTCCCTCCAACAAACAATGCTACTTTTAAGTCTTCCTCTGCTGAAAAACAAACAAAACGTATTTACTCTCTTTTGGGTAAAGTCTAAACTTAGTCTTGTATTCTAGATCCCCCTTCACAATCAGGCCCTAAAACAAACACTGTTGCTCATTGTTATCTTTAATGATAAAACTCCTACACTCAGAATATTTGACTAATTGTCTTTCTCAAACACTTATTCACCATCAATTGTACTATCTCATTTCTCCTTTCACTCATGCTTCTTTGGGAATGATCAACATTTTTAGTACGTTAAAACCCTGCTATCGGGACCAGTAGTTAGTTTAATAGCTATCTCACTGGACTCCCACGTAGTCGACTGCTGTTCGAGTCCCGGACCCTGTGGCTTAAACTCACACCAGGCACGTGTGCATGAGTGCCCAAGATCCCTAGAGGAGAATGGAGAAGGGATTGCTGCGTGGCCATCCTCCCTGGGGGGTGATTTCTCACTTTCTATCTCTCTGTCTCTCTCTGTCTGTCTGGCAAGTGCACGCATCCTACAGCAAAAACCTCTCCAAAAAAAAAAAGAAAAAAAAACCTGCTATCCATCTGCATGTTATAAATATTAAGACCACTGTATGAAAGTTAATCAATTAACAAAGAGCACAAGGAATCTGATATATGACTGAACTCTAGGAAATATCCTTGAAATGAGTGAAGTATTATTTGTTGATGAGGATGAGGATGTGTATAGTATTCTCAACTTGACTGGACTGAGGTATATATCATGCTGGGTAAAGTCTCTTTACAATCTAAATGATGTATAGAGATTAAATGTATAAATAATAATAATAATAATTTAAAAAAGGATATTTCCACTTAATTTCAAATGAAATAATACATTTTGTTAAAACATGTATTATCCCTAACATTTTGGGACCAGCAGTTGGCATAATGGCTATGTTGCTGCACTCCCATGTAGTCGACAACAGTTCGAGTCCTGGACCCGGTGGCTTAAACTCATGCCAGGCATGTGTGCGTGCATGCCTAAGATCCCGAGAGGAGAATGAAGGAGAAGGGATTGTGGTGTGCCCATCCCCCTGGGGGGTGATTTCTCACTTTCTGCCTCTCTGTCTCTCTGTCTCTCTCTGTCTTTCTGGTGAGTGCACATGCCCTATAGCAAAAATCTCTCAAAAAATAAAAAACAAAAAAAACTAAACCTAACATGTTCAGTCAGCCATAACCCTATGAACAATACAAAGGCCATAAGTTGAAGTCCTTTTCCTTTCTTTAATACTCCTGTTTCTCCATAAACACATTAGTTTAGAGACTGAATTTAACTTCAGGGTCTCTTTTCTTAGCTGTGATATAATTAGCTCTCAAGCTCTTACAGTGATATATTTATTTAACAACATGTGTAGCTGTGGAGTAAGGTAAAGGAGGTAAACAGAGTACTTGTTTTGGTCAATTTTTGTCTCTTTCAAATTGCAATAAATAGATCACTACTAGGTTGTGTTTTACCGATGAAAGGGAAAGTCTGAAATTGCTGGATACAGTGAAGTAGAGCTATTTTATCACATGTGCAGCTGAACTTTGTGTGTTTTCCTATGTAATCATGTTAGCTGGCACAGTGAGTTTTCCATAGGAAGTCTGAGTCTTGGGTACCACAGACTGAAGTCTTTTCCTCCCAGTGCTTTACACCACATTTACTTGCAGGTTTGCATTTTAAATATTCTTCTAGTACAACTGAGGCAGAGTCAAAGACTTCTCTATGATTCATGGATCTATGGGATGGCACCTGGCAATAGAGAGCCTTCCAGAACTTTCTATGGGCATTTGGTATATTTTTCTAGATCTAGAGAAGGCTGTGAAGGGTACTGATAATTTCCACTACCACAGTGACAACATGGACCAATGGGATGAAAGTCTTATAGTCTGGTGGTATTCTTTTAGGTTTATCACCTTATAACACAAGGAGCTTAAGTCATCCAACCCTGTTATCCAGAAAACAACTGATCTTACCTTACCACAAAGCCAAGTAGGACACAGGCAGGCACAAAGTTACCCATTATGTCCTTTCCTTTGACTCATTTTCCGTTCTCCTCTTCTTTTAATTATCATTATTTGTAAATCCATTTATCTCTCTTTCGCCATTCATCCTTCATTTACATTTACTGAGTGTATATTTTGGAAAAGTTCATGTACTCATCTATCAGCACAGGATTTCCTACCACATGCAACAAAGTGCCACTCATAATTTACATCCTCCTGGAAATAAGGGCCAGGCAACTCTAACCTCAAATATGGGTCAGTTCACCAAAATTCTGTGCCAAAATGCCAGAGTCCAGGCATCATTTAGGCTATGGGCTTGTTTAATAACTCAGTAATCACCCCTTTCCACTTACACATAAGTCAACTGTAGTGGGAAAAAGATAATTCATAAGAACTTGGTATAATTATAAACATCTTTATTAGCCCAAGAAGGAGAAAAACAAAAAGGAAGTGTGTTTTCAGCAACTTGATCAATGTGATTTTTAACTTGAATTAAACAAAAAAAGAAACAAAGTAAAACAAAACAAAGCACATGCTGATTGCATGCATATCTGTGCCCAAAATTTCAAAAGGATAAGAGATTGTGGAATGGCCATCCTCCCCTGGGGCATTATTTCTCACTTTCTCTCTCTCTTTCCCACTCTCTGACTCTCTGGTGAGCTCACATACCTTATGAAAAACACAGAAATAAACAGAAAGTCGAAACTGATGTATCAAGCACCAGGGCTGTTTTAAAGCAACTATTACTTCTCTCTATTTAGAGCCTACCAAAGTCTAGTCCACTATGGTGACTGAGAATAGAAAGCAATATTGTATGACTAAAGAGGACATCCTGAAAAGATGGACCTCATTCCTCCTACTTTTCTAAAGAAAGTAAAACAGAAGCTCCCAGCATGAAAACAAAGTCCAGCTCATAATCTTCTTTTGATCAGTGCTGACCTAGCAATACTTTACCCAAAAATCCTTTTTCTGGTTTACCATGTCCTTTGATGGGATTTCAGTGATCTCCTTATGACTCTTCTCTTTCCTTCTTACTAGTTTTGGACTGGTCACTTGGCTTTGATCCTTCTGGATAACTGATTCAGCTCATTACCTAATGGAGCACCTAAACTTCATTATGCAGCCATTTCAGTCTGGAGGCCATGCTGAAGAACTCCTTCACATGGGTCTGGGCTTCATTTACACTTTGGAAAGCACCCAAAGACTTAGCCCTGGGAGGTAATCTTCTTAGAGTTCATTATTACAAAAATATTGTGTACTGCTTCTCCATTTTCCACTGATCTGCTTCTCCATTTCAGAGCTATTGATTCTCAGTCACACAACATTACTTGCTCTTCAGAGATATTTTCTTTCATCATCACCTCTGAACCTAATAGCCTAGCATGTCACATAGAAAGGGGATGGAATGTTACCAGACCAAAAAAGAAAGATATGATGTCTCAGTAACCTTATTAGTTTCTCAAGCTGAAACTCCATGGGATTCTTGGAGTTAATAATAGTTTGTCTGTGATGAGAAGATTCAGATACAATAAGAGAAAAGGTTGTCCTGAACTGCGAACTTAATGAGCTACCTATTTGGGGCTACCATATGCTTGTGAACATAGACATCATCACCAAGGCCTACCAAAGGTCATGTGAGAGTATAGCATCTGCTGTGAGAAATAGATAATATTTAGCAAAACCCATTCAGAGCTGTTTAGGGCTCTCTGTACTTTTTCAAGGCTGATATAATCCTAAAGTCCTCTGGCTTCATTTTCTGCAAATTTCATATACAAATACATCTTTAGTTTTGCTCAAACAGCAAGAGTTCTTGTGTATATCAATTAATTCATACGTACTTTGAGTATGGATATATGTATAGGAGAAAGCTGGCTCCTACTAGTTTTACAAAGAGATCAGTTATAGATTTCTGTATGGGCTCCACATAATTTCTTACCTCAAGGAGTGTATGGCCTACAGAGCAATCTATATGTTAACTATAATACAAAGTACTCTTAGGGAAACCCACCATTGATATATTAACTAATTTCTTTAGGATTAGTTCTGAAAGCACTACATAAAGTCTAAAAGTCTAGAATTAAAGTATGAATTTATTTTGGTGCAAAGATTTTTTTTTTTTGAAATCCAGACCAGCTGGTGGCCTAGACAGTAGTGTACTAAAATGGAATACTGGAAGTTGCATGGAAAACCATAAGTTTGGGTCCCTGGATTGGCGTAAAAACATGCCAGGGAGCCAGCAGATTGTGTGGTGGTTATGTTGCTGGACTCCCACATGACTGACCATGGTTCAAGTCCCAGACAAAGTGGTTCAAAAATCACTGCAGGTACGTGTGCATGCATGCCCAAGATCCCAGGAGGATAATGGAGAAGAAGGGATTGTAGTGTGGCCATCTCCCCAGAGGATGATTTCTCATTTTCTCTTTCACTTTGTCTGTCTGTCTCTCTCTCTCTCTCCAGTGATCACACAAGCCCTAACACAAAAACCTGAAGAAAAAAAAAGCATGCCAGTTACTCATAAACATGCTCAAGATCATGAGTAGTTGGAAGGCTCGAGAAATGGGATCATGACATAATGAGACCCTGTTAAGGATGATTCTCTGTCTCTCTTTCACACACACACACACACACACACACACACACACACACACAAACACACACATACACACTATCATGAATAAAATAAACTTGAAAAAATTTGAACTCATATTTATTCATTATATGCATTTTCCACGAACTTTTTGAAGATACCACATGTATAACTGGATGATAGTGAAAGCAATAATGAAGATCTATTGAGCATCCACTGTGTATCAGGTAATCCATTATTTCATTCATTTTTATAGTCCTTTAAAGTAGATATTTTTTAAATCTCCAATTTACATATAGAAAAACAGAGCAAAGAGATTTATTTGCTCAAAGTTACATAGTCAGTAAACAGTTTATTTGTGGCTCCTGTTCATGATTTTCAGTAATATTTTTTTCCTTCCAAATCAGTACCTGTTAAACCCCAGATAAAGTTACAAATTTAAAGACAAAACAAAACTAAAAATTTACAGCACAACTTAGTTTTAGAAGTGATTAGTTCCATAAATCTCAAGACTAATGAAGATGCTTGCCCTCAACTCACTTCTATGACTACCTAAAAATCTGTCTTGGATGTTTCTCTAAAAAAAAGGCCAGCTCTCAGACAAAGATGACTCATCTTTAGAGATGTATAGTCTAATCTTTTTTTTTTTTTTTGGAGAGATTTTCACTATAGGGTGTGTGCGCTCGCCAGACAGACAGAGACATAGAGACAGAAAGCAAGAAATCACCCCCCGGGGGGATGGTCACGCCGCAATCCCTTCTCCTCCATTCTCCTCTCAGGATCTTGGGCATGCAAGCACATGCGCCCAGCGTGAGTTTTAAGCCACCGGGTCCAGGACGTGAACCGCGGTCGACTATGTGGGAGTCCAGCGACATAGCCATTATGCTAACTGCTGGTTCCCTATAGTCTAATCTTGATCACTGATTATGGTAGCTTTTCTGAAAGAACTGAGGCTACATGAAACAGAAAGATTGGACCCCTGGTAAGAGACAGACTACCTTATTCTAGGAGTAGGAGTCTTCTAAGGTACAATCAATTCAGAAGTGTACTAAGACTCTATTACCTGAATCAAAGGGAAGAAAGAGGCAGTTCGTATTTACCTGAATTAAAATTGCTGGTGGATCACTCAAAATGAACAGTTTCTGTGAAATGAGATTTTTAAATCAGTGTCTCTCAGCCTTTAAGCAGTTATACCTACAACACTAGCTGGCTAGATCAAAAAAGTAAATGGTTGGGGAGGATATGTACTGTTTGAGATAATTCTTTTGAGAAGATGATGAATGAAAGCATTAGCTGGGCCTTGAATTAAAAACAAATCAATGTTACCTTAAATTTCTATTCCCCAAGTTGAAGTTTACTTATTCATTCAATGGCTGCCTATCACAGGTCTATTATGTATCAGGCTACATGCTGAGTATATCAAGGCAGATACAGTTCCTGTAATTATGTGACAGTACATTCTAGTGGGGAGCACAGAGCAGTTAACCAATATTTACAAAATAGTCACAAAAGTGCTCGAATGGAAAATTAGATTAAATTAAACTGCCAAAGGGGCATAGGGATATATCTAACCCAGCTTAAGAACTAGAAAAAAGGTAACTATTATAGTTAGAAATTCATGTACAAGATAGAAATTGACAAGCAATAAAACTGAGCAGTTAATACGGCTTTAAGTTATGCAGAACTTTGCAAACCATGTTAAAAAATGTGGATATGGGGCTAGTGGGTGGCATGGTGATTTTGATTCTGGACTTCCAGATGACTGACCCCAGTTTGAGACCCGGACCTGGTGGTTTGAAAATCACTCTGGGTGAGTGTGCTTGCCCAAAATCCCAGAAGAAAATGGAGGAGAAGAGATTCTGCAATGGCCATACCCCCTGGGGAATGGTTCGCATTCTCTCTCTCTCTCTCTCTATCTCTATCTCTCTGGCAAGTACATGTGCACTATAGGGAGGATAAAAGAAATACAGATGGATCCCCAAAGCAACTGAGAACCATTAAAGGGTAAGAAGCAGGGAAATGAGTGAAAGGATGAGACATTTTGTGTTGCATTCTCTCTGAATGCTGTCAGAATATTGTAATACAGGCTAAATGAATTTAAGTAGAGATGTTCAACAGACATTTGAAGAATATAAATTTAAAGTTTGGAAAATAGCTCTTGGATAAAGATATAGATTTGAAAATCTTTAGTCTATTATGAAAGCCACAGGTGATAAAACATACATGTTAGTGGTCTGAATGTCTCTGGATTCCTGTGAATACCTGATCCTATTTTAGAGACTCTCTAGGTCAATTTACACAGTCAAAGTATGCAATGTGGAAAGTGAAACAAGAATGCATCCAGGTCTTTTTTGAAATTCACTATGTGATTTTAGATAAATCACAACTCTCTGGGTATCTATTTCTTTATCAGTAAGACAGTAAAAAAGTTAAGGAAAAATGGAAGATAGTTCTTCTCTTTTTGTTAGAGAGATTTTCGCTATATGGAGCATGCACTCTCTGGAAAGACAGAGAGACAGAGAGACAGAAAGCAAGAAATTACTCTCCAGGGGGATGGCCAGGCTGCAGTCCCTTCTCCTTAATTCTCTACTTGGGATCTTGATCATGCACGCACATGCACCCGACATGAGTTTAGGCCACTGGTTCCAGGACTTGAACCATGGTTGACTAAGTGGGAGTCCAGTGACAAGATATTTCTAATTAATCTTTTCATATGATCTGCTAGCTTCTGGGCTAAAATATACTATTGGTATAAAGGGCTTCATATAGTTGCTAGTACTATATCAGTACTTTTATTGAACTAGACTCCTACTCATTTACATGTTACCATAATTTCAGATGCCAGCATGGATTCCAGAATAGTTTCACAACAATGAAGGACTATCTTGTTGAGTATCTGCTCATTCCTACGTTCACAAATACTTGAGTGGACATTTTATGAAGGTGGAGTTTTTTGGTCAATGGCTATATGCATTTGAAGTGCTTCTAGATATTGCCAAATTGCTCTTCAAATTATTGTCTGAGAATAGCTATTCCCCACATCATTATCAATATCATCTTTTTTTTTACTTTATTAAAATACTGAGTTTATTTCACATGTATATTTTTGTCTCCCCACCATTTCCATGCCTGACCACCACTGCTACTGTGTCCTATAATAACTTAAAACTAAGCAAAGGATGGAGCTCCATCTTTAAAATCTAAGCAGGTATTTTGGACAACACATTCTTGGCAATGGAACCTGGACAACATTTATCAAACACAGTTAGGAAAGTTCTCACTCTGCATTATAAAAAGGACAGCCAAATATCAGCTGTTACAGAAATGAAATAAGATGGAAAATTTTAACAAACTGTTTAAACTATTTTCTTAAAGAGACTTCCTCCACTGCCAGAGATCTTGCATAGCCTCCTGGTAAGTCATCCAGAAGAAATTCTTCTTGTAATTTATAAACTTGGCTTTCACTTTGGGAAGAGAACCACCTTTCCCTATACTTGCTTACATTTTTGCTTTAATGTCCTCTACAAAATTAGGTCCTTTTGGTATTTCAGGAGGTTTTTCCTGTTTTCTTTAATGATTCTTGACCTTTTGATCTTGGTGTTGATGGTTTTGAGTCTTTTCCATTCCAGTTTGATTTTTGAGCATTTTTTCCAGGAGTATCTTGTATAGATTTCTTCACTAGAGCTTTTTCTTCTATTTTCTCATCTTTAAAATTATCATCAGCATCATCATCACCATCATCTTTGTCATCATCTTCATCTTCATCAGCAGCAAATTTTACTTTTTTCTGTGTAACCTTGCTACTACCTCTAGGGACAGATCACTTTCCAGATATACTTAAGAGTTTCACCTCCTCTTCCTCTTCTGACTTCATCTTCCTCCACAGCTAAGTGTTGTACTCTAATATGCACAGGTTCTGAACCACACTTAAACCTTAAGACCGGGGGTGGTGTTATTTCAAAGCCCTCAAGGGAAATTGTTGGCTGTACAGATATTGTTGATGTTGCCAGTGTTAATTTAAGTGGACTGCCTTCATAATTCATTGCCTCTGCTTCAGCAATGTGTAATTCATCCTTTGCACCAGTCCTTAAACTGACCACTATAAAAGATATTCATCTCATCATTATCCACCTTAAAGTGATAATCTTTGTCAGTCTTTAGTTCACAATTGAAAAGATAATCATGGGGCCTCAGGGGGCTCATGTCCATATCCATCAAATCTTCCATGGAGTCATGGCACACACTTAGATGAGGGAGAAGATATAAGGATGTAAACAACTACGGCTCCTGAAACCAGCTGCACAGGATGGAATCACTCCAGAACTTGTCAACAAAATATTTAGTGAGATAGTATTTTGCGTATTTTTAAAAATTTCTATTAGTCAACGACTTATCTTTTAAAATTTTCATGAAATTTGCCAACTTTTTTTTTGGGGGGAGGAGAGGTTTTGGTACAAGAGCGTGTGCACTTGCCAGAGAGACAGAGAGACAGAAAGTGAGAAATCACCACCCAGGGGAGATGGCCACTCCACAATCCCTTCTCCTCCATTCTCCTCTCGGGATCTCGGGAACGGACACACACATGCCCGGCCTAAGTTTAAGCCACCGGATCTGGGACTTGAATCGCAGTCGACTACATGGGAGTTCAGCGACATAGCCATTATGCTAACTGCTGGCGTCATCAACATTTTTTTAAGAGAAATTTTTGCTATAGGCTGCATGCACTCACTGGAGAGACAGAAAACATGAAATCACCCCCCAGGGAGGATGGCCACACTGCAACCCTTTCTCCTCCATTCTCCTCTCCGAATTTTGTGCACACACGCACACGCACCTAGTGTGAGTTTGAAGCCCCCTGGTCCAGGTTTTAAACTGTGTTAGACCATGTGGGAGTCCTACAACGTAACTATTATGCCATCTGATGGTCCCTACATTGCAAACTTTTTTGGGAGAATTAAGAAAAATAATTTTTGAGGACTTTGGAAGACAGCATGCTATGGTGATCCTTGATTTAGAATGTGGCTGGATAAAGCTTCCATTATGGAACCTTGGTAGACATTTATTTGAAATGGCTGTTTTGGGATATGTAGAATATTTTAGCATTAGTAAATTTGCTTCTCTCTTGAATAATATCTTAGTACTGTGACAAAAGTTGTGCATATAACAATTCAAAGTGGTAACATCCTTGTACATATAACAATTTAAATTTGTAACACCCTTGATCTCTCTGTAACTTTCAAGGACTCTAAATAAATGTGAAATAATTTTCTACATTTTGTGTACCAAACTTAATCCATATCAGGATAATGAGATAAATGGTTGAATTTGAAAAACAGTGTGAAGTTGCCAGATTCTATGTTAACTTCTTGAATCAGTAAGCATTTTTTCCCCATGAGAATCTGGTATAAGTTACCCCACAGCTGCAAGAGATCTGATCAAGGAAAGCAACCAAGGATGACCTCAGCAAAAGTATTACTGGCTTCCTGTTTCTGTATATGCTCAAACATCATTTTGCTTAAATGCAAAGAGCAAGGGAAAACACTTGGAATAAAGCTGGATCCAGGTTTATAGGTCAGACTAATTTTTGGCAGGTTAATCACTTAGTGATTGAATTGTTTATTGTTTTTTATTTTTTGGTTACTATGATATCCTGATCAGATCAACTGTTCTGGAATCTATACATTGTTCCTCAGCCAAGGAAGAGAAAGTCATTTTATATGACTTAATCTAAGTATAGGCTTTAATGGGTTATAATATTTTAATATTCTCACTGAAGATCAGTGAGGCATCTAATAGTACTTGACTTCAGCATCTTTTTTTACTCTCTTTCGGTGTCATTTTTTTCACATGTATTCTTGCTCTTACTTCTTGCAAAAATCCTCTGAGGCAAGGATTATTATCTGCATTTTACAGCACAAGCGGAACTGTAGACCAGTTTATTTATCTCTTGTGCTTTCCTCTAGACAGATAGTGGAAACTTCTGGTGAACAGAGGGATAGAAGTTGCTTTGTAAATGTAAAAACAGGCTTAAGATGATTTGGCTTCATAGAAAAGTATTATAGAATATTGAAAAAATACTTTAGGAAGTTATACCATTAGTATTTTAAATTCAATTCACACCAAAATTGTCCTGGAACTCTAGAATAATTACAACAAAATAGATAAGCATTTAGTTTACTTTTATGAGTAAAGGTAACTTTACTAGAGGCAGAAAATTTCACAATTTTCTATTTCCATCTTTCTTTCCAGTTATGAAATAAGAACAGAAGATTCTCAGTGTCATATGTACATGAATTCTCTATAGCCTCCTGGTTTAACTTAATTCAATTCCAAAAAATGCTGAGTGCCTACTGTACATATGAAAGAATGGTACAGTCTAGGGAAGAAAGGCACAATAAATAAGAAAGGACACAGAACTAAAATGACTAACAGAATATAAATACCTAAATATTCTGGAAGTTTAGGGGATGGAAGGGTAACAGAGAATAGAGGATGTCATGAAAGAGATGCATATTGACAGAAAAATGGATAGAGCTTTAACTGGAACCAGAAAGAATAAGGGGCCTCCAGAAAAATGAACTGACCCATACAAAGGCTTGAAAATATGAAAGTATAGTGTGTTTGATTTGTTTGCGACACCATGTTCCTTTAGGAGTGTGGGCAAAGCGGAGGATACAAAAGTAGAGTGAAATCATTGAGGAAGGCTTTGAGATCCCAGTAAAGGAGTTTAGCAAATAAATGATACGCACTAATGAATCACTGAAGATTGTGGATCAAGGGAAAGGACATGATCAGGGTTTAACCTGAAGCAAATGAAGCTTAAATAGCTCTGTTTGAGGCATATGACAGTGTGAATAACTGGGAGACCATTGCAGTAGCTGAACTAAGGGATGAAAATGATGAAATGCAAATCACAGGGTTTATAAATAAAGATTTATTTGAACATAGCCACATACACATTTTCAAGTACCATCTATAGCTACTTTGTGCTGTAGTGGTAGAGCTGAGGAGTTTGTAATGGAGATCACATGATTCACAAAGCTAAATCTTTAAGATCTGGCCTTGTAAGAAAACTATGCTGACCAGGTACTGAGCAATCATACTATGTGACAGTTACAAGTGGTAGTCAATTAAAGTTTTACTGAATGTCGGTGTGATGGCTGTCTTTACTCCTTACATTTACCTTTCCAGAGACCCACACTATATTTTGGGGTAAAGAGTAAATGTTCTTGAACATTCTCTCTGACAATATCACATATTCC
>NW_006159984.1:433058-445679 GCF_000334495.1 Tupaia belangeri chinensis | reverse complement strand
AAAGCCTGTGTGTTGTTTGAGCTATGTGAATCCAAGGATATCAAACACCACTAGTGCTTTCTGTACAGTTTCAGTGGACAAAAGTAGAATCACTTCACCTTCCAATCAGAGTAGTCTTCTTTTTCCTCCCTGTCCCATCACTGGACTTCAATCCCTGTATTCATGCTCTCTCTAACTATACTATCCCAGTTTATGGCACAAAAGTAGTTTTTCCATGGTTGGTTTTCTCTCTTTGACTGCATCAATATCATTTTAAAGAACACTTCAGTTACAATGTGTCTACATGCCACAGTTTTTTTTCACACTTAAAATTTTTTTCTAACTTTTTTTATTTAGTCACTATACATCTTTACAGTATACAAAATGAATTTTCCCACAATGAATACACTGCACATTAGTCCAGTCAAAGATATTACCAAATACATTATTATCAATAATTTTCCATTTTTGTGTTTATTAAATGTTTTGCTGTTATTTCCCCCTTGATTCCCCCTTTCCCACTAACCATCCCCACATTGCTACCCTACTCTTTTAGAACACTTTTCTCTCAGCTCTGCTGGAAAATAGTCTTAAGAAGTAGAAAGGTTTGGGACCAGCAGATTGTATAATGTTATATCATTGAGATGGTATAATGTTATATCATTGGACTCCCACATAGTCGACTGTGGTTCGAGTGCAGGACCCAGCAACATAAAACTCATTCTGGGCATGTGTGTGTCCATGCCCTAAATCCCAAGAGGAGAAAGGAGAAGAAGGTATTGCGGTATGCTTGTCACTCCTAAGGGGTCATTTCTCACTTCTGTCTTTCTGGCTACTACACATGCCCAATAGCAAAAATCTCTCAAAGGAAAAAAAGAGAAGAAGAAAAGAAAGAAGTAGATGGGTCCAAAACTTTCTGAATAAGCTTGTAGCATTATTCACAATGACAACTCATGAAGTATTTTATCTGTTGATGGATAAACATGTAAACAAATTGTGATGTATGTGCGTGTGTATGTGTGTGTATGTCTAATATTATTCAGCCTTTAAAAAGAGTGAAATATTGTCATTTCCTAATGTGGATTAGGCCAGCCAGTGGTGTGGTGATTGAAGTGGCTGTAGTTAAAATGGCTGTATCCACATTTCTGATTTGAGTTTGAGTTTGAGTTCCAGACCTAGTGGCTTGAAAACAACACATGAGGCATGTGTGTGTGCATGCCCAGAATCCCAAAAGGAGGGAAAGAACGTCAAATGGAAAAGGGATTATGGAATGATCATCCTCCATGGGGAGTGATTTCTTACTTTCTGTCTTCTCTTTCTATTTCTCTCTCTCAAGTGAGCACATATACCTTCTGGCAATTTTTTAAAAAATGGATTATACCGAAGGGTATTATGTTAAGTTAAATAAGTCAGACAGAGAATGACAAATACTGCAAGATCTCACTTATATGTACAATCTAAAAAATCAAATTAATAGAAATAGACAGTAGAATGGTGGTTGCCAGAGCATAAAAGTTTTGGGGTGGGGAATGAGGAGACTTTGCTCAAAGGGTATAAACTGTTAAATATAAAATGAATAATTTCCGGAATCTAAACTACCACATGCTAAGCATATTTTTTGAGAGGATTTTTTTATTTTTATTTATTTATTTATTTTGCTATAAGGCACCTGCACTCGTCAGAAAGACAGAGAGAGAGAAACAGAAAGTGAGAAATCATCCCACAGGGAGTATGGCCACGCTGCAATCCCTTCTCCTCCATTCTCCTCTTGGGATCTTGGGCAGTCATGAACACGTGCCTTGTGTGAGTTTAAGCCACTGGGTCTGGGACTTGAACAGCAGTCGACCACATAGAAGTCCAGTGACATAGCCATTATGCCAACTACTGGCCCCAATGCTGACCATATTTAATAATATTGCATTGTATGCTTGAAATTTGTTGAGAGTTCAGTAGCCCCTTCCACTTTATCAATGATTTTATTTTTCACAGTTTAAATTATCCAGAGTTAACCATGCTCCAAAAATGAGTGAGTATAGTCCAATAAGATTTTTCATTTTAGAGGTTTTTACCTTAGGGTACATGCACTCTCTGGAGAAAGAGAGACAGAGATAGAAACAGAGAGAGGGAAAGTGAGAATTCACCCCTCCCAGGGGGGACGAATACACCACAGTCCCTTCCCTTCCATTCTTCTCCCGGGATCTTAGGCACGCACACACATGTGCCTGGCATGATTTTTCACGTCCATGACTCAAACCACGATCAGCCATGTGTGAGTCCAGCAACATAACTGCTATGCCATCTGCTGGCTCCTACAATAAGTTATTTTGAGAGAGGAGAGAGAGAGAGAGAGAGAGAGAGAGAGAGATACATCACATTAATAAAACTTCTATTGAAGTATATTGTTAAAGTTGTTCTATTTTATAATTATTGAAATTAATCTTTGATTGCATCTCATTTATAAATTAAACTTTACCATAGGTATATAGGCATAGAATGAAACAGTACATATAGGATTTGATACTAGTGACAGTTTGAAACATCCACTGAAGGTCTCTAAATGTCTCCCCTACAGATAAGGGGGTACTACTCTAGAGTTTAAGTATTTTCACTACACCAAGCTACATTGTACAGATGAGCAGATGGCATAATTTACGTTGCTAGACTCCCATATAGTTGACTGACTCATATTGAGTGCCCAAAATCCAAGAGGAGAATGGAGGAGAAGGGATTGCAGCATGACCATCCCCCTGGAAAGTGATTTCTTACTTTCTGTCTCTATGGTGAGTGCACACACCCTATAGCAAAAATCTCTCTCTCTAAAAAAAAAAAAATTGTATCCCACAAAGATGTATAATGATTTAATGTAAATAGGAAAAGATACTAGAGACAGCTTGGGAGAAAAATGAGGGAAGGTGGGAAATGAGGCTCGGTGAGAAGGCAGGAATTAAGGAGAAAAAGAAAGAAAGAAGCAAAAGATTTAAGGGATACAAAAATGGAAAATTATCTGTTGATAATAATGGGTGTTGTAATATCTTTGAATCAACTAATATACAGTGTACTCATGCTGAGAAAATTCTTTTTGTATGCTGTACTGATATACAGTGATTTAGTGTAAATAAAATAAAATTAAAATAAATAAATCTTGGGATTTAGGGCATACATGCACACATGTCTGGTGTGATTATCAAGCTGCCAGGTCAGGGATTAGAACTGTGGAGTTGACCGTGTGGGATTCAGTTGCTTTAAATTCCAGGCAAAAAAAAAAAAAAAGTAATGGCGAACTGATGAATGTGTTAATTTACTTGATTCTAATCATCATATTACTATGTATAATCATGTACCACATAAGGATAATGCCTGAGGCTCATTTTGGTCAATGGTAGACTATATCTATATCTATATCTATATCTATATCTATATCTATATCTATATATATATATATATGTCAGTGGTTCTATCAGATTTTAATAGAACTGAAAAATTCCTATCACCTAAAATGTCATAATTATCATAGTGCAACACACTACTCATATGTTTGTGGTCATACTGATATACTGATATAAAGAAATGTACTGCACTGCTAGGCATATGGCACACACAATTATATACCCTATATAATATTTGTTAATAATACTAAATAATTACATTACTGGTTTATGTAATTACTACACTGTACTTTTATCATTATTTTAAACTATACTCTTACTTATTAAAAAAGTTTACTGTGAAATAGTACTCTTTGTTATGCCGGCAGCCACTTCATACATCACATGTTTACTGTGTCTCTTAATGACCTTGTTTTCTGTTGTATTTGATTTTTAAAGTTTATTTCACTCTTGATAAAGAGCACATACACATGTGAGAAAGAGCAAGAGAAAGAAGAACTGTTGATAGAATCTTGTCATGCCATAAACCCCTTCCCCCAGCCCAACATCTCATCAGGATCTTGGGCATACAAACATGCCTGGTGTATTTTCAGGCTGACCTAAGGATCCAAATCTGGAGTCAGCTATTTGGCTTCAAATACTGCAGTTCAGTACCCTACTGACTATGCTGCCAGGCTGTACTGGATTTCAAAAATTTTTTTGCACCAAAATAAACTTGCACATTAACTGAGGCTAATCCTCTTATGTTTAATTTAATCTCATGTTGTTTTGTATGTAAATGACACTTGGAAGAAGACACTCAAGATTTGTCCATGAATTCAAAGGGTTTGTTAAATAGACTGAGGTTGCAAAACTCAAACATACTGTGGTTGAGATGGCAAACAAGTTTAATCTGAGTGTGGGCAAGGATGACTTTGAGGAGCTCCTAGTTGGTCCTTGAGAAATTGTGATTTCAATTAAAGCTGTGAGAACTGGAACAGGAACAGAGCCTGAAGAAGATGTAAGAAAAATGTAAAATGCAGAAGAAAAAGAATCTCTAAGACATTCAGTGAAGAGTGTAACAAAAGCATTTGAAGACCTCAACAAGCTCCTTAGAAAGTTTGAAAACATGGACTCCAGCACAAAAACGTTTTCATTAATATAGAGGAATGATCATGGTGCATTATCTGCTTACAAGAAAATCTGATGAAAAAGGAGCAAACCAACAAAACCACCATGGACTCTGGAAAGAGTAACATATCTGGAAGAAGAGCCTCAGACAGGTCCTTCAAGAGATATTCCAGAAGAAAACAGTGCTATTATAGGAGATGAAAACTTCATGAATACCTTCCAGTGGGACAAGATGTGGGAATGGACCAGAGTGAGATTGATTATCCTGACCCTGTGTAAGACTAGGCTAATGTGTGGGTCTGTGTACTAGTTTTTAACAAAAAAAGTCTGAAAAATAAATAAAAATTTAAGAAAAAGCCTATTAAATAAAGTATGAAGAAAGAAGATATTTTTGTATATCTGTATGTGTATATTGTAAACTATGTGTTATTATGAAAGAGTCAAAATGGTTCTTTTTTCCATTTTTAAACTAAGTAGATTACAGCAAGCTAAGGTTAATTTATTACTGACAAAATATTTAAAAGATGGGAACCAGCAGTTACCGTAATGGCTATGTCGCTGGACTCCCACGTAGTCGACCGCGGTTCGTGTCCCGGACCCGGTGGCTTAAAACTCACGCCGGGCGCGTGTGCGTGCGTGCCCAAGATCCCGAGAGGAGAATGGAGGAGAAGGGATTGCGGCGTGACCATCCTCCCTGGGGGGTGATTTCTCGCTTTCTGTCTCTATGTCTCTCTCTGGCTGTCTGGCGAGCGCACGCGCCCTACAGTGAAAATCTCTCCAAAAAAAAAAAAAATTAAAAGATAAATTTAGTATACCCTAAGTATACAGTGTTTTAAAGTCTACAGTAGTATGTAGTAATGTCCTAGGCCTTCATATTCACTCATCACTCATGCACTGAATCATCCAGACCAATTTACAATCCTGTAAGCTCCATTCATGGCAAGTTGGTTAGTGCCTTATGTAAGTGTACTATTTTTTAATTTTTTATACCATATTTTTACCATGTTGTTTGTTTATACACTTATCATTTTGTTATAGTTGCCTATAGTATAGGTTGTAGCCTTGGAACAGTAGGATATACCATATATCCTAGATGTGTAGTTGGCTATACCATCTAGGTTTGTGTAGGTACACTCTATGCTGTTCATATAATGATGAAATTGCTTAATGACATATTTCATAGAATGTATCCCTATTATTAAGTGACAAGTGACCATAAGTATAATAAATCATCATGTTATACACTTGAAATACATACATTTTTTGTTAATTTTACACCAATAAAGATAAGGAAAATAAAACAAATACAGCTAGTTTTTTAATAAGTGACAGAATAAAGAAACTGGTAGATGTATACCATGAAATGCTACTCAGCAATAAAAAGTAATGAACTATTGATACATGCAACAACCAGGATAAATCTCCGGAGAATTATTCCGAGTGAAAAATCCATCTCTAAAGGTTACATACTGTGTAATTTCACTTATGTAACAGTCCTGCAGTGACAAAATTATAGAAATAATGGGGTTAAGTAGGCAGTGTGTGGTGTAAGGACATAAGACTGTAAAAACAGTATAAAAGGTAAACATGAGAGAGTCTTGTGAAGATGAAAATGTTCTGTAGTTTGATTATGAATATTAATTCCATGGCTGTGATATTGTACAGATTTAAAAGATAATTCTATTGACAGTCAGTTGATGGTGTGGTGGCTAAGGCAGCTGAATCCCACAAGGCTGACTGTGTGGTTCGAGTCTCAGACACTAGGCTTGAAAAAAGCTCTGGGTGCATGTGTGTGCATGCCCAAAATCTCAAGAGGAGAATCGAGAAGAGATTGTGATGTGGCAGACCCCCTTGGGGGATGCTTTGTCACTTTCCCTCTCTCTCTTCAGCAAGTGCATGCACTCCAGCAATTGTTTTTTAATGTTACCTTTTCTTTTTTCTTTGTAGAGGTTTTTACCACTGAGGTCTGTTGGTGGCATGGTACCTGAGGCACTGGATTCCCACATGATCTACCACAGTTTGTGCTCCATACCTGGAGGCTTCAAAAATCATGCTGGTTGTGTGTGTGTGTGTGTGTGTGTGTGTGTGTGTGTGTGTGTATACCCAAAATCCCAAGAGGAGAATGGAGGAGAAGGGATTTCAATGTGGCCCTCCACCCCTACCCCTGGGAGGTGATTTCTTGCTCTCCCTCTCACTGTCTCTCCCCTATCTCTGGCAAGTTCACATGCCCTATGGTAAAAATCTAAAAAAGAAAAAAAATTACCATTGAGCTATATAGTGTGGTTAAGTACATATAGGATCTCTATGTAGTGTTTCTCAAAAATACATATGAATCTATGTAAAAATAAATTAAGTCAAAATAAAAAGTTAAATTAAAAATTGTTTAAAAATTAAGGACCAGCAGATTGCATAATGGTTGTGTCTCTGGACTCCCACATAGTCAACTGCAGTTCAAGTCCCAGACTCAGCAACTTAAAAGTCGTATCAGACATGTGTGTTTGTGGGCCCAAGATCCTGAGAAGAGAATGGAGGAGAAGAGATTGTGGCTTGGCTATCCCCCTGGGGGGTGATTTCTCACTTTCTCTCTCTCTCTCTCTGGCAAGTGCATGTGCCCTATAGCAAAAATTTCTCACAAAAAATTAAAAAATTGTATAAAAATAAACAAACGAAGCAGCAAAACAAAAAGAACATAAAAAACTATATGAACAAGTAGATCATACATGAAAATAGCAAAATGAAGCTCTTCTGTTACGCACATAAGCTCTACTGCAACAATTTTCCTCTCTTTGGTGTCATGAGCTTCTGATGTATTGTATTACATTAAAATTTCTCTGCACAGAATTGAGGATCCATCAAACATAGTATAATAATTATATGTCCCAGAGGTGAGGATTAGACATTATATTTACATTATGATTTTGTCCTTATTTTTTTTGACAAAATAAAATACCTATGTATAGAAAATCATGAAATTATTTTTGTCCTATACCTCATGACTAAAAATAATTTTATCATTAAAATAAATAATACATATATCTCTACAGCTATATATAGTCTCTGTGTATATGAGTTGAAAATGTAAAGAAAACATATATTCAATATATAAACAATTAGAAAATAGAAGTGAATTAAACTGCTTTTTCTACATATATTCATTGGCTGTATTTACTCACACTTTCATTTAATAACATATCCTATCAGCAGCAGTTATGGTTCAACATTTTCCAATTTATTTATTTTATTGCAATATGCAATTATATTGTGTGGACATTGAAATAAATATAATAATGTTGAACTCTAACTGCTGCTTATGGTATATGTTATTACAGGAAAGTGTAAGTAAATATAGAAGAAGGTAAAGGAATAAGAAAAATAATCATATTGATTTATTATCTAATAATGAACATTGGATAATTTATAAAATAGTTCTTGTTCTATCTCCTTTGCCTCAAAGCTGTTGCATTTACTTATGACCAATCTATTGGACAGAAATGTTTTTCAACCATATACTCTCAACAGTCAACATAAAAACCAGAACTTTAAGCAAAGTTAGCATAGATTTAAACATCAGGTCATGGTACCCTCAACTGACAAGTAGACTAGCTTAGAAATGGTTTTGAGAAAAAAGAAAGCAACTCTTGACATCTTGGTTGGCCTAATCCATCCAAACAGGCCATATTCTCCTGTAGAATAAAATGTCATAATATACCACCATCAGGAAGGCCACTCTGTATATGGAATCTATGTGTGTGTGCACGTTTTTCATAAGGAATTGTAATATCTAAAAATAAAATATCTTTAGTTCATTTCTGATTTGAATGTCTATTTTTTTTTCTTGTGTGGTTGCTTTTGCTAGTACCTCAAGTACTATGGCAAATAAAAGTGAGAAGAATGGGCATCTCTGCCTTGAATTGGATCTTAATGAAAAGATTTAAGATTTTCAGTTTTCCTTGTTGATTACAATGTTAGTGGTGAGTTTTTCATAAATAGCCTTTAGGATGTTGAGGAACATTCCTTTTCTAGCTAAACTAGTGAGAATGCTTATCAAGAAATGATGTTGGGGACTAGCAGATAGTGTAGTAATTATGTTGCTGGACTCCCACATGGCTGACTACAGTTTGAGTCCCATACCCAGTGACTTAAAACTCATGCTGGACGCATGTGCCTGTGTGCCCAAGACCTCGGGAGGAAAACGGAGGAGAAGGGATTCTGGTGTGGCCAACCCCCCTAAAAAATTCTTAAAAAAACAAAAACAAAAAAAGGATGTTGGACTTCATTGAATTTTTTGCATATCAATTGAGATAATTATGTAGTACTTATCTTTCATTCAGTTAATGTATCACACTGATGGATTTATATTTGTTAACTAGCCTTGTGTCTCCAAGATAAATCTCACTTTATCATGATATATAATCTTTTTGATGTATTGTTGGATTTAGTTTGCTAATAGTTTATTGAGAATTTTTATATAATTATTCATTAGAAATATTTTTCTTCTAATTCTATTTTTATAAGTTCAAGAAATATCGGTATTATTTCTTCTCTGAATGTTTGGAAGAATTCAGTTGTGAAATCAACTGATCTTAAAATTTTCTGTTATGGGAGATTTTGATTCCCTTTTTTTTTTTTTTTTGAGACGTTTTTTGCTATAGGGCATCTGCACTTGCCAGAAAGACAGAGAGACAGAAAGATAGAAAGTGAGAAATCACCCCCCAGGGGGGATGGCCACGCCGCAATCCCTTCTCCTCCTTTCTCCTCTCAGGATCTTGAGCATGCACACACACGTGCCCGGCATGAGTTTAAGTCACTGGGTCCAGGACTCGAACCACGGGTGACTACATGGGAGTTCAGTGACATAGCCATTATGCTCACTGCTGGTCATGATTCCTTTTAACCTCTTTAGTTTTTATTGGTGTACTAAGGATTTCTATTTCTTCCTGAGTCCATCTTGGTAAGTTGTATTTTTCTAATAATTTATTCATTTTCTTTAGGTTATCCAAATTGTTGGCATACAATTGTTCACAATAAGATCTTAGGATTCTTTCTCTTCCTGGGGAATCTGTCGTAATGTCTTCACTTTTATTTTAGATTTAATATATTTGAGTTCTCCCTTTTTATCCTTAGAGTAGATAAAAGGATATTGAATTTATTATCAACAATGCAAATCTTAGGTTTATTAATTATTTTGTGATTTTTGTGTTCTCTATTTAAATTATTTCTATTCTGATCTTTGTTATTTCCTTTATTCTGCTAACTTTGAGTTTTATTTGTTTTTCTTTTTCTAGTTTCTTAAAGTGTAATGTTAAACCAATTATTTGGGATCTTCCTTACTTGTCAATGTAGGCATTTGTTGCTATAAACTTCCCCTTTAGAATTGTTTTGCTGCATCCCATAGGGTTTGGTATTTTGTGTTCCTATTTTCTGTTATCTTAAGATATTTATCTTTTTTTCTCTCTTTTTGGGGAGGTTTTGTGCACTCGCTAGAAAGACAGAGAGAGACAGAGAGACAGAAAGAGAGAATCACCCCCCAGGGGGGATGGCCATGCCACAATCCCTTCTCCTCTTCTCTTCTCAGGATCTTGGTCATGCACGCACACATGCTTGGCATGAGTTTAAGCCACCGTGTCCAGGATTTAAACTGCAGTTGACTACATGGGAGTCCATCAACATAGCCATTACGCCAAATGCTGGTCCCAAGACGTTTAAAATTTTTTCTTTTGATTTCTTCTTTGATCCATTGATTGTTCAGGAGAATGTTGTTTAATTTCCTTATATATGTGAATTTTCCAATACTCCTCCTGTTATTGATTTCTATTTTCATAGCATTATGATCTGAACTGATACTAGATATGATTTCAATAATTTTTTAAACCTTTATTTTGACATATTATTTTATTTTTATTTTGAAATTATTATTCCTTCTTTACAAATAATCAGTGTATGTCTTTGTGAAGTACAGTATGGTTTTTCAAACAATGCATGTAGTATGTACATAATAAACATATCAAGGATATGGACATATTCATTGTCTTTAATATTGACCATTACATAATATATACATTCAATAATAGCCCTGCTATTTTTTGAAGTATGTATTGAATTGTCAGCAAAGTATTTAATCAGCTATGATGTACAGTTCCATAACCTAGTCCACTTATTCACATGCATCCTTGTGTCTGTTGCTCATTTTGAAATCAGTTTCAAGGAAAATTTTTATTTCTTTCATTATATTCTTTCTCTCCAGAAGTTCTGTTTGATTCTTTTTTTTTTTTTTTTTGGAGAGATTTTTGCTATAGGGCCCGTGCGCTCGCCAGACAGAGAGAGAGAGAGACATAGAGACAGAAAGAGAGAAATCACCCCCCAGGGGGGATGGTCATGCCACAATCCCTTCTCCTCCATTCTACTCTCAGGATCTTGGGTATGCACGCACACGTGCCCGGCATGAGTTTTTAAGCCACCGGGTCCTAGATGCGAATCGCGGTCTACTATGTGGGAGTCCAGCGACATAGCCATTATGCTAACTGCTGGTTCCCTGATTCTTTTATACGATGTCTATCCCTTTATGTAATTCATGTCATGGAATGATTATAGAATCTCCTGAAGTTAACCGTTCATTTCCTTTCGCATCTTCTTGAGTTTTGTTACAATGCATATTCTAAATTCTATTTCTGAAATTTCTTGTGATTTCTCTACAGTTTAAGAGGAGTAACTGTGTTCTTTTGAGGAGGATGGGGCTATTGGTATTTGGTTAGGAATTGTATTGAATCTGTAAATTACTTTAAATAGTATCCACCTTTTAATGATATTCATTTTTTCACTCCATTTTTTGATGTCTTTTTTAATTTTTTAAAAAGAACTATCTATTTAATTATATTATTATTATTAATTTGGTACAGAGCACATTAATAATGTATAATTATGTGTATATATATACACATATATACACTTATGTATACATATATGTATATACACATATATATGTATATATGTGTATATATATATATATATATAAAATTGTTATATCTTCTTGCTGAATTGATTCTTTTAACAACTTATTTGTATTTTGACCAATTTTGTTTTGAAATCTGTTTTATCTGATATCCGTATTGCTACTGCTGCTCACTTTTGCGTTCTGTTTGCAGATTCTCTCTTCCTGTTACAAAGTATGTTTTCTTCTCATTGAAATAAGATACATCAGGATTAACATGCAAAAATTGAACCCCTTCAAAAACATCTATTCCTACTCATAAAGATTAATTTCCTCTTTCATTTTACTAGTTACAATTTTAAGGACTCTTGAGAAAAATCATTCTTTTAAAATTATCCTCTGTATTCTTACTATCATAGTCTTATTACTTTAAAATTAAATTATTGTTATAGCCTCCTAAAAGGATATCCACCTTGTATTTTGACCTCTTCTATAATCTGTTATGTACACGATGCTCTCAGTGATCTTTCAGAAAGTGATAGAAAGAAGCTTGGCTTCTTATCTCTTCCTCTTGTAAATCTTAGGAAAGTTAATTACTGTCTCTGTGTTTTAATTCACCAATGGGTAAGATGGACATAATATTAGTCCTGACTTCACAGGATAATTTGAAGGATTAAATGTGATAATGTGTGTAAATTGCCTAGAATAGTCACAGTATGGAAACATTGCATAGTAAATACATTTTCATTTCTTTCCTTCATCTTTCAATGATTTCCTGTATTTTATCTTCTATACTCCAAGACTATCTTTATATGGTTTCACCCTCTAAGCTTCTTTCCCATGGTTCCCTAACATTCCCTATGCTTCAGACAAAATTTTGTCTTCACTATTGAACAAACACTACATATTTATTCTCCATTCATGTCCTTGGTAATATTCTTCCTCTCTCCTGAAATCCCTTACCTTCTCCACTCTGTAAATTTGTGAAGCTTCAGAAATTCAAATGTTCCTCCATGATTTTTGCTAAGTTTCCTTACCATTTATGTGTGTGTGTGTGTTTGTGTGTGTGTGTGTAAATAGTCACAGCATTTAAAATCTAGCAACATTCTTTAGGCTCATATTAAACATTATGATCCATGAATTCAGATTTGAACTGCTAATTTTATTAAATATGAAAGTCTTAAAAAAAATGTAAACTTTAAATTAAAAAGATCTATT
>NW_006159984.1:429132-432990 GCF_000334495.1 Tupaia belangeri chinensis | reverse complement strand
CACTCAGGGGAAATATTGTGTAAACCAAAACTTGGCTTTTGAACATGGACCAAAAACTCTGCCCTAAAGATCTAACCAATGATGAATTTGTCTTCTTAACTTCCACATTATTCAATAGTAAATCACCTACTATGCTATGTTTTCTAATTCTCTTGTGAGTGCTCAACTTGTCACTTAAACTGTAGCCTCCTGAATGATGGGGAACATATTTTATACTTTTGAGTCCCACTCTTCTCGTTCATCACCAAAGAAATTTCTCATTGTTATGGCTTATCAGGGATTAATTCCAAAAATGCACAGGAATGCTCTGTAGATATTTTATCAGATACAAGAAATTCTTGAATACAGTATATCTAAAGCAATTTACATTCATATATTCTTTTTGTTTTTGTTTTTGTTCACACATTCCAATAAAGGAATAATTGAGGTCACAGTTCACTTGGTACTTTTTTTTAGCGTTTTGGTTCCACTATTGTTCCAGATATAATTGAAGGTGGTCTAAAACGATGCATATTTTTTCCTCTTGATTCCCTACTTCCTACACCCATTTTCTATTCTCCTCCCACACTATCTCTGGTATTGATAGTTGTTTTCCATGTTTTTATATTTTCCAGTCTTTCAATATCTGCCATAGAATGCAGACATTCAGTGTGTATTAAGTGAGGACATACAATGCCTCTCTTTCATGGTCTGACTTGCTTTGCTTAGTGTTAAATTTTTTATATTCATCTACATCCTATGAAATGCCAGGGTCTCATCTATTTTATGGCTGAGTAGTATTCCATAATGTATATGGGCCACAGTTTTCAATGCACTTATCTGTTCCTGGTCATTTGGGTTAATTCCATGTCTCAGCAATTGTAAATAATGGTGCAACAAATATAGATGTGCAAGCATTTTTCTGACTAAATGTACTCCCATCTTTGGGCAGATGCCCAGGAGTAGAACTACTGTATTATATGGTTCTTCTATTTATAGGTCTTTCAGGAACCTGCATATTATTCTCTACAGAGGCTGTACTAATTTATATTCCCACCAACATTGTAGGAGAGTTCCCTTTTCACTGAAACCTCACCAGCACTTACCTATCATTCTTTATTATTTTCATTATAGCCATTATGACTGGGGTTAGGTGACATCTCAATGGACAAAAAAATGAAAACTTATCTGTTGATAATTATGTGTATGGAAATATCTTTGAATAGACTAACATAAAGTGTATTCATGCTTGGAAAATTCCTTGTCTATGTTGTAATGATATACAGTGATTGAATGTAAAAAATAAGAAAAATAAATAAATTTAAAAAAGAAAAAATAATAAAATAATGCATTCTAAAGTACATTAATGTAAATTAAAAGTAGCTTAAAGTAGCAATAAAGGGGACTAACCACACCCACCAAGAGACTTGGGCCTAACTGCAGCAAGCCTCCTCCATGAGTGTACCCGTAGACCCAGAGAAAGTTTGGAACTTTAGCCATTCTTTTGCTCTAGCACGCTGAGTTTATCCTCCCACACACACTCACGGGGAGACTCAAACCTGGTCTTAAAAGGCTTCATATTGGGAACCAGCAGTTTGCGTAATGGCTATGTCACTTGACTCCCACGTAGTCGACCGCGGTTCGCGTCTCGGACCCGGTGGCTTAAATCTCACGATGGGCGCGTGTGCGTGCGTGCCCAAGATCCCGAGAGGAGAATGGAGGAGAAGGGATTGCGGCGTGACCATCCCCCCTGGGGGGTGATTTCTCGCTTTCTGTCTCTATGTCTCTCTCTGGCTGTCTGGCGAACGCACACGCCCTATAGTGAAAAATCTCTCTCAAAAAAAAAAAAAAAAATCTCTCCAAAAAAAAAAAAGGCTTAATATTATGAGTGCACCCTTGGGCTCTGGGAGTAACTTTGGAACTTTTGGCATATCAGTCACCCAGTGCAGAGCACAACTTGATCTTCCTCACTATGTTATATCTCCTTAGCTTGCTACCACCTCATCAAGAGCTGAAAGTTTGGTAGAGGAGCCAACCACCTGAAATAATTGCTATAATGTGGGAGACACAGCCCTTCAATAGGAACACATCTGGAAACTAAGGGTGAAATTTCCTCTCCAATACTACAGAATCTACTCCAATAAATAAGAAAAAGTGAATTCCACATCAAAAGACAAAAAAATTATGAAAAAGCAGGAGGGTAACTCTACCCCAGGTGAGTGTAGTAGCCTCTCACCAACAATGGACAACACAGAGAAATGCACAGAAATGTCAGGAAAATAATTATGAATATTCCTAGTGACAAAACTCAGCGAAGTGCAATAGAAAACAGACAGTCATAGGAAATAAGAAAATCATTACAGAACATGAAAGATGAATTTCATAAATAAAATAGACACCTTAAGAAAGAATAAAACAGAACATCTGGAAATGAAGAATATAATATAAAAAATTTAAATCTCCCCAGAAAGCATTAACAGCTAATTGAACCATGCAGAAGAAGGAATTTCTGACCTTGAAGATGAAGTCTCTAATATAGACCAAACCACCAAAAAGAATGAAAAATAACCAAAAAAAAAAAAAAGGAGAGGTGAGGACAACATACAGAATTTTAGACACCAAAGAATGTCCAAATATCCACATAATGGGTATTCCAGAAGGTGAAGAATCTGATGGAGGCATGGAAAACCTCTTTCATGAAATTCTAACTGAAAATTTCCCATATAGAGAAACATGGAGAAATTCAGACCCAAGAAATAAAAAGGACCCCAGATAGAATCAATACAAAAAGATCCCGAGAAATATCAAGTTACTTATAAACGTTATCCCATTAAGCTAACATCAGACTTCTCACCTGAAATAATGCAGGCAAAGAAAGAATGGGAAGATGTATTCAAAATATTAAAAGAAAAACAATTTCAACCATGAATACTATATCCAGTGAGATTATCCTTCAAATGAGAGGAACAAATAAAAGAGTTCTCAGATAAACAAAAACTAAAAGAATTGACCAATACTGGACAAGCTCTGCAGGAACTGGGGGGAGTATTGTATCAGGAAAACTAAAGAGAGAAAACCAGAAATAAGATAAAAAAAAAACAATCAAGATTCTGCACACATATAATCTACCAAGATTGAGCCAGATGGCTATAGAAAGTCTGAATAGGCCCATAACAAGCTAGGAGATTGAATCAGTAATGAATAACCTCCAAACAAAGCCCTGACCCTGATGGTTTCACCTCTGAATTCTACAAAACTATCAAAGAAGAATTAACTCCCAATCTGCTCAAGTTCTTTCTTTCTTTCTTTCTTTCTTTTTTTTTTGAGAGGTTTTTCACTATAGGGCACATGACCTCGCCACACAGAGTTATCCACAAAACAGATAAGGACAGCACAAGGAAGGAAAACCATAGACCAATACCTATGATAAATACAGATGCAAACATTCTCAACAAGATTAACAAGATTCCAGAAATCGTATCCAGCATCATATTGAAAAGATTATACAACATGACCAGGTAGCTTTATTCCAGGGATGCAAAGTTGGTTCAACATATACAAAACCATAAATGTAATATACCATATTAATAGAAAGAAAGCTAAAAACCATATAATCATATCAATTGATGCAGAAAAAGCATTTGTTAGGATACAACATCCCTTCATGATCAAGACTCTCAGCAAAATTGGCATAGAAGGGCCATTTCTCAACACAATAAAAAATGTCTATGAAAAACCCATAGCTAACATCATCCTGAATGGAGAAAAGCTGAAAGCTTTTCCACTAAAAACTGGAACAAGACATAGATGCCCACTATATCCACTCCTTTTCAATATAGTACTGGAAGTCCTCACCAATGCATTAAAAAACTCGCGTGG
>NW_006159984.1:414812-429087 GCF_000334495.1 Tupaia belangeri chinensis | reverse complement strand
AAATGCCAGGGGCTGTTTTTTTTTTTTTTTTTAATGTCTGAGTAGTATTCAATAGAGTATATGTGCCACAGTTTTTCAATCCATTAATCTCTTCATGGACATCTGGGTTGGTTCCACATCTTAGCTATTGTGAATAATGCCACAATAAACATGGATGTGTAAGCACTTTTCCAATTAAGAATTCTTCTGTTCTTTGGGTAGATACCTGAGGTGGGATTGTTGGATCAAATGGTAGGTTTATTTGTAGATCTTTGAGGAACCTCCATATTGTTCTCCACAGTGACTAAACATGTTTACATTCCCACCAAGTGTGTAGGAGAGTTCCCCTTCACTACATCCCTGCCAAAACTTATCACTTTTTATAGTTTTAATCTTTGTCATTCTGACAGGGGTTAGGTAGTATCTCGTTGTAGCTTTAATCTGCGTGTCTCTTATGATGAGGGATGTTGAGCATTTCCTCATATGCTTTTTGCCTGTTCATATGTCTTCCTTAGAATGATTTTTGTTCTGCTAATTTTCTCATTTTTTAATTGGGTTAATTTTTTTTAGTAAGCTGCTTGAGTTCCCTGTGTATCCTGATTATCAGTCCCTTGTCTGAGGTATATTTTACAAAAATATTCTCCCATTCTGAGGGTTGTCAATTCACACTTGTTACTGTGTCCTTTGTTGTGCAGAAACTTCTTAGTCTGATATAGTCCCACCTGTCTATTTTAGAAAGTATTGCCTGTGCTTTGCAGGCAAAGACTTCTTAAGAAGACTCTCAAACAGGAAATAGTTCCAAAAATAGAAAAATGGCATTATATTCAGCTTACAAGCTCCTGTACAGGAAAAGAAACAATAAATAGAGTGAGACAACAAGCTTCGGAGTGGGAGAATATATCTGCAAACTATACCTCAGAGAAGGGACTGATAATCAGAATAAACAGGGAACTCAAGCATTATACCCATAAAAAAATTAATCTATCTAATTATAAGATGGGAAAATGAGCTGAACAGACAACAGGCAACTGTCCAAAGAAGACATATGAACAGCTAAAATGCTTATTAAAACATGTTTGACATCTCTTATCATAGAGGAAATGGTAACCAAAATCACAATGAGATACCACTTAACCTCAGTCAGAATGGCTAAAGTTATAAAAATAAATAATAAGTGCTGGTGGGGCTGTGGTGAAAAGGGAACTGTCCTATACTATTGGTGGGAATCCAAATTGGTACAACCACCATGGAAAACAATTTGGCAATTCCTCAGAAACCTAAAATAAAACTACCATACAACCCAGTAATTCCATTCTTCAGTATCCATCCAAAGGATAGAAAAATCCTCAGTCTGAAAAACATTTGCACATTCATGTTTACTGCAGCACAATTGACAATTTCTGGGACTTGAAACCAACCAAAATATTCAAAAATAGATGACTGGACTGAAAAAATGTGGCATATGTACTCTATGGAATACTACTCAGCCATTAAAAAACTGAGACCCTGAGAGTTAATACAAAGGGGATGAATATGGAAGACTTAATGCTAAGTGAAGCAAGCCAGAGTATAAAAACAAACTTTGTATGTCCCCACTCAATATATACCAAATCTCTGTGCTATATAGCAGAAAATGAAAGTTTGGACGGTATAGTAGTAGGGAGGGCAATTTTAGATTGGGATACTACAGAGGTGGCTAATGGAAGGAAGGAGGGCAACAGGGGAAAAAGAAACTATGTTAGATTGACACAAAAATGAAAAATTATTTGCTGATGTAATGCATATGGTAATGTCTTTGTCTTATCTGGTATACACTATATTCATGCTGGAAAAAACAATATTGTACACTCTAAAGTTATATAGTAATTAAATGTATATTTAAAGGTAAATAAAATTTAAAAATAAAATAAATAAATAAATATAAAAAGTAGGAATAGTTGACCATGAATAATGAAGAAAACACACAAACTTAGTAAAACATTTCCTCATAGTTACATTAACAAAAGAAAATTGTTTATTAAAGGGAAAAGTAGTAATAAAGAGAAAGTGGGCAAGGACATAAAAATGAGCCATTAAAGGGACCAGCAGTTAGCGTAATAGCTATGTTGCTGGACTCCCACGTAGTCAACCGTGGTTCGAGTCCTGGACCCGGTGGCTTAAACTTACTCTGGGTGCGTGTGCGTGCATGCCCAAGATCCCAAGAGGAGAACGGAGGAGAAGGGATTGCGGAGTGGCCATCCCCCCTGGGGGGTGATTTCTCGCTTTCTGTCTCTCTGTCTCTCTCTGTCTGGTGAGCACACGCGCCCTATAGTAAAAACCTCTCAAAAAAAATAGAAAAAAAATATGAGCCATTAAAGAGGGTAATTCACAAAGCACACCATCAAAAGATCTCTATGCTTGCTTCCAGTGGACTTTAAATTGGTTCCAAGTTTTCTGCAGATTAAACAAAAACACATGACCTGTTACACAATCAGTATCTATAAGAATAAAAACAGGTGCTAACTAAAAATTCTAGTTTTTCCTGATAACTAAGATTAGATAGCACTCTTGAATTTTCCTAGAAAACATAATTTATTACCATGAATAATCCCCTCAATAGTAACTCTCATTTCTCTTTTACTGTTACTATTAAAGAGACCTAAAAGCCTTAGAAGAAACAAATGAATAAAAATAATAATCTAGGGAACACATGATCCACCAACTAAAGTAAACTTTGAGGGGGATATATAAGGTGAAGGGGTGAATTCAGAATATAGGCAAAATGGGACAGATGCACTACTTTTTAGACTCTTATGACTGGGATATTTAATACTTGGTTTGAGGTGGTAACTAGACCATCACTAATACCAAATAGCTAGAAGATTTTCTTCTGAAATTAGTTGGTGCTGTTAAGGTGTATCAGCTTTTTTAGTTTGTTTATAGCTTTGCTTCTTGTAATTAACACTCAAAATTTACCTGAGTTGAGATGTTTCTTTGCCTTAATTGGGACATTGACTTATTTCTTTTTTTGTTGTTGTTGTTAGATAAAGCAGGCAAAATCTAAAACCAATTCAAAAATTTATATAATACAGTAAATAAACTAGATGTAATAAACATATATTTAACTTGGGCTATATATCTTTAGCTTCTCCTTTTAGAGTCAATGATAAAGAGGATACTTGCACACAAAAGAGAAATGAGATAAGGTACTGGGCTTTTTTCAAGCAATGTTAAGGTATTGTTTGTGAAATGAAAAAAAGGATGTAATAATGATAACTCATTGTCAGGAAAAGTTTCCTTTTTTGCCCTCTAATTCAAGGTTCAGGGTCAAATCTCAAAAACTCTTGGATTTTCTTTGCTCAGATGGGCATCATACCCTAGCAAAACTAGTTCATATTGCTCTTAAACTCACAAGGGATGTATGTGTACCAAACATCCAATTTAATAATTTATAGTGAGGAATAGAACTGCCAAATGGACTGAAATGTGTGTAGACCTGTCAGTGTATTCTCTTTTTAATAGGCATGTCAAGTCAGAATACTAAATTAACAGCAGATTGGAGCTGGATAAATATATGAAATCAGAATTGTTAAAGGGACTGCAAGGTCAAGCTTGTTTCATTAAACATGCATCAGTTACAGTGAGTATCCTCTCCTTTTGTCAGTCCTCACAAGACATAGCCTTATAGGGAACCAGCAGTTAGCGTAATGGCTATGTCGCTGGACTCCCACATAGTCGACCATAGTTCGCGTCCCGGACCTGGTGGCTTAGAACTCACGCTGGACGCGTGTGCATGCGTGCCCAAGATCCCGAGAGGAGAATGGAAGAGAAGGTATTGTGGCATGACCATCCCCCCTGGGGGGTGATTTCTCGCTTTCTGTCTCTATGTCTCTCTCTGTCTGTCTGGTGAGCACACACACCCTATAGCGAAAACCTGTAAAAAAAAAAAAAAAAGACATAGTCTTATCAATCAACCCAAGCTCTTGATTTCTAATTCTGGACACTCCTCTTTTCCATTAATGCCTTTGTGATTTGTATTGGCCTGGCCATCTCTGAATGTTGTGCACAGCTCTACCTAATTCTCTCAATGATTCTGTTTTTAGAAAGAAAGTTTGTTGAAGATCCAGGATGCCCTCCTACAAGAATATTGTTATTCACTTCCATCTTCAATCAGCCCTTTGCAATGAACCAAGATAGTACACTTTGACCTAGCCCACATTAATTTATTTTTCTCCTTTGGTATGATTATTACCTAGAAGGCTCTTTGCAACTCTAGGCCCTTAGTTCTGGATGTGGTTCCCTTACATACCCACAGAAGTTTGTGCTACTTTGCTAGCCTTATTTTTCAGAAGTATACTCAGATTTGACTGAGACTAGAGTCTCCAAATGTATGATCTTTCTTTATTTGCATATATACGAGGGCCCCATAGATACTGTATATAAAGACTAGAATCTTAATATACTGGAGGGAAACACGCTATTCAATAATGTTCATTTATTTATTTCTGCATTATTTTTTTAAAGCGTATTTTTTTTTTCATGAGAGTATGTGCATGTGAGAATCAGAGAGAGCAAGAGAGAGAGAAAACCCTTGACAGAGTCTTATCATGCTGTGATCTCCTTCCCACAGCCCTCTGCCTCGTCAAGATCTTGGGCATGCTCACCCTGGGATCCAAACCTACAGTTAGCCATGTGACTTCTATTACTGCAGTTCAGTTGGCTGCTTACTATATCACCACACTGTGCCTCATACATTCTTTGAACATTAATTTATTCAGTCTGTTGTTTATTCATCCAATAAACATTAATGAAAGTGCATTTTGTTAGAGTAACTGGTAATACAGAGATGACTCAGACATGGTCTTTGGACTCAAGCAGTTTACAGTTTAGTAAGCAGATACTAAATGTACAAAAAAATAACTAAACTACACATTAAGCTGTGAACCTTAAGATGAAAGGGTAAGGAGAAGGGCACTTTCCTTCTTGTAAGAGTAGCTTAAGAAAAGGTGGTCCTACCACTTTTAGTTTTGACTTGTATTCTTAAGATATCCTCAACCTTTAACACTCAGGCTTGAAGGAGCTGTATCTTTTCTATCCCAAGGCAAATTCTCTTCATATTTTTTTTTCCTGAAAAGCCCATCTTGCTATGAAACCTACTAGAATTTAGTAAGAAACACAGGCATGTGGATTGTGGTAAAAGGAGATAGGGTGGGGAACAGTGAGGAAGCCTGATATACAGTCATTGTTTGAATGTGTATATGGCTTTGACTCCCTGTTCTTTGAATTTCTTTGCATGAGTTAAATAAGAAATAAAACTTGAGTAACGTCATCTGCTCAAGGGACTTACCTTCAGTCTGCACAAATAAGGTTTTTGTGGTGAGACACCAAATGCATTCAACTTCCTCTTTCAACAACAAATTTGTCAGTTATCAGCAGGCTCTGTACCACTCAGAATTAGTTTGCTTTTTGTTTTTTTTTTTTTTTTTTTTTTTTTTGAATCCCCAGCTCACTGCAAAGAAACAAGAGTACTCATCCCAGCTGAACTCCAAGGTAAGTTACAGCTTAGCTCCTGGAAACTGGTGGTTTCTTGTAGGAAGATTGGTGGGAACATGAAGATCAGGATAGAGACAGATGTGGGTACAGTTTCTGAATTGAGATGTTCTCTAGTTTCTCATCTCAGACTTCTTACAGCAGGAGAAAAGGCGATTGTCCTTGAATCTTAACCAGAGTCGTTAGCATTAGTACTATCAGTCCCCACTGCACCATTATAGCAGAAGCATGGAGTCTTTGATGCAGCTCACTTTTTGTTAAGGACTTTTTTGCATGGCACCAAATGCTGAGCAAGAAGCATATTCAGGAGACTCACTGGGACAACTTAACATATTTAGCTAATAAAAAATTTGAATTTCTTCCACGTATGGTTTATTTTGCTGAGTAATGAAGGAATGTTTTTATGTATAAACTCCTTACTTTGGTCAGTTTAACTTTCATAGTTACTAATACAAAAAGTAAGTTCTTCTTGAGCAGAAAGAAAGGAAGTTAGATCATAGACTTTGTAACTGAATGGGATCTTAGAGATTGAAATACATCATAATACAGATGGAGAAATTGAGAGCCACTGAAGTAAAAACATTTAGGATCACCTAGCTCTGGAACTCAGAATTGTGTCTTCTAACTCAGGTTCTCTTTCCCCTACAGCAGCCAGTATCTCCCAATGAAAACTGTAAATGCATTTATGATATTGTTTGTTTCTAAGTTAGGAAAGAAGAAATCATCCCAAATGATTTCAGTCTGCTTGAAGGGTTCTTTGATCTTTTGAAAGTTATTTTTTGACCCAAGTTCAGTCCAACTGTGCAGAGTCCAAAAGTGCAGCACATCTTTTTGATAAATGATTATCGTTACTGCTCCAAGTACTAACACCTCGCTTGTTCTGAGCTAGTATGATTGAGTTGAAAAGAGACTTCCAATAGTGGAGTCGCTGAAGTCAGACTATGCCAAGTCGGTTGGCACCAGGATTAGGCTGGATAGAATGATAACAGACTTTCTTGTGTTTTTGTGGGGAGCAGTGTCAGTTCTAAGGATCCTGTAAGTGAGGATATTTTAATTTTGGCTATCAAAGGGGAAGGTATTGTCATTTTTATCAATCAGGGGAGTTTATTATTTAGCAATCACAAGACAGTAAAATGATTCATTGCTGAAAGTAGTTGATATGCAGGCATACTAAGGTAGAAAATGCCATCAAATATACTAAAAAGCAGGTCATAAATTCAGGGAAATTGTTCTTACAATGGTTCCTATTAAACTCAGGTCCTTATTTAGTCAAATGTACTTCTTTTTTGTGCTTAACTGGGAAAGTTGTAGAATTTGTTTTATGGACTACTCAAATCCTAGCAGTGAGTGAGTATAAAACACCAAATGATTAAGCACATTTCTGGATGATTTTGACTGGCTCTTTGTGGCTAATTGAATTTGGGGTAAGTCAGTTGGAGTCCTAAGAGGCAAGCTAGTCTATAGATCTCTGTCATGTCACTAACAAAGATGATAGCTACTTGTTATGAAACCATCCTTTCTAAGAGTTTCAACAATCAGATAAATAGCTCTAGGAAGGTGAGACAGTCTATGCTTTATTTAAAATCTTTTGACCAAAACTTGTACTTATACTGCAAATCAGGATATATTGGAAGGAAATTTTCATCTAGTAGTTCACATGCATCATAGGCAGAGTGGTGAAGAAGATGGATCAATATACGAGTCAAGATGTTTAGGTTACAGTTGAAGTTCTGCTAATGATTCATTGGGTGGCCTTTGGCAAGATACTTTTTGTTTCCATGGGTCTTAAGAATCTTATGTATAATAATGGGGGAGGGCTTAGAATACTCTGTAATTTACTTTCTACCAATACAGAGATTTGATTTTAGGCTGCAGGAAGGTACTTTTAGGTACCTGAGAAGAGTTTTATGCCATGAAGTGTGAATAATGAGGCCAAAGAAGGGTAATCTAACTAGAGAGAATCCTCAGTAAATATAGTTCAGATCTTATAGAGAACTCAGTATCCTTTTCAGTGACCACTATATTTCTCTCAGATAATTTTGAACTTTTAGACCACAGGAAAATGTTTTGTAAGTAATTTTCTTTTTAAAATAAATGATAAAACACAAAAACAAACAAGGGCAAGGGTTCTGAAGTCTGATTTCCACAATGACAGGGACACTTATTCAACATTTCTCAATCTTTTAAACCAAGGTTCCCTTTGAGAATTATAAAACTTTCACTACAAAGTTATTGTGGACTGCCCTCCCTAGGTGCCAGACTCTGGACTCATAGAAATACTTATGTCATCACAATAAGTGTCCAATAGCCAAGAAGATTTTTTAGGTCTGCACTTTTAGCAGTTTTTGTTAAAGGGGAAATAATTTTGTTTTTATTTTATCTTCAAAACATTCTTATTATAATAAAGAATATACTTTTAAAAATTAGACATGTTTTCCACTCTCTCACTTTAAAGAATTACTGCTTTAGACTCTCCAGCCATCCCACACAACTAGCTTTCTGGGATATTTTCTTTCTCCCTTCTTTCTTTCTTTTTTTTTTTTTTTTGGAGAGGTTTTTGCTATAGGGCACGTGTGCTGGCCAGACAGACAGAGAGAGACATAGAGACAGAAAGCGAGAAATCAACCCCCAGGGGAATGGCCACACCGCAATCCCTTCTCCTCCAGTCTCTTCTCGGGATCTTGGGCACGCACACACACGCGCCCGGCGTGAGTTTCAAGCCACCAGGTCAGGGACGCGAACCGCGGTTGACTACGTGAGAGTCCAGCAACATAGCCATTACACTAACTGCTGGTCCCTTCTTTCTTTCTTTTTTAAAGATCACCATTAGCCTTTTGTGATTCTAGAATCAGGTAATATTTTATTCCATAAACTAATATAAGTCTTCCCTTGGAGGACTTTCTAATCCCAGAAAAGTGTACGATCTAACCAAAGACTCTGGGAGATGACTCTGTGTACAAGTAAAGAAGAAATGAGCTCACATTTATTTAATGCTTACTGTGTACCAGATATAAAATTAGGTACTTTCACATATTTTTCCATTTAACTTTCATAGTGATCTTTGTCGCAGGAACTATGATCCTAATTTTACAAATGAGGACACTTAAGCTCAGAGTTATGAAGCAATGTTTAAAGCTAGAGAATCAATAACTTTGAGTCATGATATGATCCTAGGTCTGCCCAAAGAGCTTGATTCTTTCTACCTGTAAAATAATACCTCAATTGAAAAAATAATACCTAATTAGATCTACTTCTTAAATGATGAAAAATTTCGTAAAATTCATGTAGAGAAGTTGAAATTCAAACTTTAAGATGTTACTCTAGGGGCCAGCAAGTGGCATGGAGATTGAAGTGCTAAGTTCCCACATGGCTGACTATGATTCAAGTCCTGGACCTGGTGGCTTGCTTTCTCACTTTCCCTCCCTCCTTCTCTCTCTCTCTCTCGTGAGAATGTCTGATGAGTGCATGTGCCTTATAGCAAATTTAAAAATAATAATAATAATAAATGAAATTAATAAATGATTTTTAAAAAGATGTTAGTTTATGAATGGTCTAATTGCTTTAATTAACTTCAGGAACAAAAACAACTTTTATTTTCCCTAGTTGATAGAAAATGTTTGTATTTTCAGAATATATCAAAAAATCTGTATATATGATGTCAGGAAAGGTTATTTGAGTTGATTTAATTTAATTAAAGAAATAGCAAAGTTTCCAATTCTAGCTGCTATTCTTTGGCTTTAGTTGTAAGTGACTGAATGAAGAACAAATAGTCATGGAAATCAGACTAGTTTGGGCAGCCCATGTGGGACTGTAATGGATAAAAGAAGAAAAATGTAAGGCAAAACAAGTTAAATTTCTAAATGGCTTATAGGAGTCTATTACGGTTGTCTCCCTGAGAGTGGGAGGAGCCCTTAGCAGCAAACTTTCTGTAGCTCTCTTCTCAAGATGACAAGCCCACAGCCTGGCTCTATCATCAAAGAAAATAGGAGAAGTAAATTTGATAAGCATGTTTGTTCTGTGGTGCTAGTGGCTTAATGGTGAAAAGTTAAAAGAAGGGGAAGATTGAGAGATTGAGTATTGACAGAGTTCTTATTCTATTAGGAAAAGAATAATTACTTTGATTCCAGAGCCTAAATTCCACCTTCTTGACTCTGGCACTTGATAACTTTGCATCTTCAGGTAAATGAGATCAGTTCTTTGAATCTTAAGTTCTTCATCTGTAAAATGGAGATGATATATTCTGACCTGATAATTCATAATATATAGTTTTTCAATAATTACTAATGGCAATTATGTATATAACACATAATTATATAATATGTGATATTAACAGTGGCAGTGGCAAGGCTGATGGCATTAGTTAGGGGCAGTAGTTGAAAAGAGCAATGCCCATAAGGTCATGCCAAGTTAAAACTAGAAGAGATTTAAAGATCATCTTCAAGTTCAAGTTATCTTATTGTTTTTTAGCTTTGCTATAGGGCACATGCACTCTCCAGAGAAAGAGAGAGAACAAGAGAGAAAAAGTGAGAAATCACTCCCCAGGGGGGATGGCTACACCACAGTCCCTTTTCCTCCATTCTCCTTTTGAGATTTAGAACACTCATGCACACGTGCCTGGCATGATTTTTCAAGCTGCCAGGTCCAAGACTTTAACTGCAGAGTTGACCATGCGGGAGCCTGATGCTTTAACCTCTATTCCACCTCCTGGTCCTGAATTTAGCTTGTTTTAGTAATGAAAAAAAATTAATTCACAAAAATAAGGGGCTCAGCAGAGCACAAAGGGTAAATATTTTGATAGTTACTAGAAGCTAAGTCTGTTTGCTCCAAATCTAGAATTCTTTTCAATATATTCTACTGAATTTGAGTTTTCCCATCTTACAAATATCATCCCATTCAATTCACTCCTTTATACAGAAATTGTTCCAGTACTTCTACCCACAGGTCTATTATGGGATTTGGGTTCATAGGCAAAACTTCATAGATACCCTTGGTTCTCTCATAATCCTACCCTGACATCAGCTCTGCAGTCATTTGCCATATATGTATAGTAAATATACATAAGAGCATTAGAACCAGGGCCAAAAGCAATAACCCCTTCATCTTTGAGAATCAGTCTTAACCACATAAATGCCACATTAAAATACCTTTCTGGGAACCAGCGGATGATGTAGTGGTTAAGGTGCAGAACTCCCAAATGGCCAATCACAGTTCAAGTTCCAGATTCAATGGCTTGAAACTCACACCAGGTGCATGTGCATACATGCCCAAAATCCCAAGAGGAGAATGGAGGAGAAGGGACTGTGGAGTGACCATCCCCCCTGGGGCATGATTTCTCACTTTTTCTCTCTTCATCTCTCTCTGTCTCCTTGGCGATTGCACATGCCCTATAGCAAAAAAAATCTCCCCAAATCCCACCCCCCAAAAAAATCTTTCTGTTTATAAAACAAATTGTTCAGGTAGGAGAATTGTGGCTTTCTCTGATTACAAAATATCTTATTACAACTGAAATAATAGTAACTCTTTGGTGTTGTGAAAGCAACTTAATCCTTCTAAGTCTCAATTTCCTTGCCTATAAAGTGGTATATAATAATTAACTCTGAGTAACTACAAGGACAAGAGGTAACACATGAGTAACACTTAGCCAGTGGCTGTCAGGATGCATGTGGAAGCTTCTAGAATTTTGTATTTCACTGAGACTTAGGAGTCTGTTACAAATTCTGATGCCATAAGAATGTAAGCATACTTTGGTTGGATCTTTGTGAAACCAGACCATAGAGCTAGTTGTCTGGGAAGGGCAGCTGCCTTTGGGTAGATTTTATTGATATCTGCTAAGGACTTGGACTCAGATCCAATCAATAAATCATATTTAGTGATTCGACATACCTTTGTGTTTTCAAACAAAATTTAAGTATTTAAATAAAATAAAAGTGTTCAATAATTAAGTTGCTATTTAAGCTTATGGAATTTTTTTTTTTGCTGGATTTCAAATATAAGGCTGGGATTGAAAACCTTGAAGCTCTTAGGTGTCCGGATATCTTAAATCCCAACTTTTTAATCTTTGCCAAGACCATATTTTTCTAATTAACAAAGGGAGGAAGATATGTTTGTTGTTTGGGAGAGGAGTTTACAGGGAGACCTTACAAGTAAACTATCTGAGGTTCTGCCAATATATGCCTATTTTCCATATTATTACCTTATAAGCCAATGCATATGAAACATACAACTACTGTATGCCTAACCCTCTGCTAAGCAAAGTGAATGATACAAAAGTATGAGATACACAATCTTCCCTCAAAAAGATTACATTCTCATAGTGCAGTCTATAAATCCAGTAGGAGTTCAAAGAAGAGAGAAGTCAGAGTAGGGTTGCAAAGAGTAATGTAAACAAAAGATGAAAGTTGAGATGATACATTAATATAGGTGTAAAAAATTGACCTCTGTGATAAGTTCCATGGAGAAAGAAGTTTTATGATGTTTTAGACATAACTTTATGCCAAACTTATTATCAGGGAATCTCTAATTAGAGTCACACTTTAAGAGTGAATCTTGTTAACTCAGAGATGGTAGAATATTTCTTTGCTCTGTTTATTAGATTAGAATTTATTAGATTAGAACTCTTTGCTGTTCATTATTTGGGAGTCTAATTCTGTCAGTGGGCCCCTTTTTCAAGAGAAAAAACATCGTTCTTCATGATTCTAACTTTTGGTGTAAGCAGTATGTACCCTGGACAGAACACTACAAATGGGGGGCACCATTAAGAATTACTTCTGATGGCTGGCAAGTGGCATGGTGGTTAAGGGTTAAGAGTGCTAGATTCCCACATGGTCGACCATAGTTCAAATCCTGGACCTGAGGGCTTTCTCTCTCTCTCTCTGTTTGTCTCTCTTGCTTTGTCCTTCTCTGGTCAAAATAAAATAAGTAAATAAATAAATATTAAATAAAATAATAATTTTTTAAAAAATAAGATTACTTCTGCAAGGCTGGTATTGGGGGCACTGCAAATTCTGCCATCAATTCTCACTGGGTGGTTCACAATCACAGAGCTAGAAATTGAAGGAAGTTATGGGGACATGTTTGCCATTTTGAAGTGCATTGAAGGATGTATAGAAAGTGATGAAAAAGAAACAACTGGTGCAAACTACTGTGAGAAGTTAATTTAAGAAAAGAAGGAAGGTGACAACGAGCTATAATGAGGTGCATAAACAAGAGGAGAATTATTTGGGGGACTGAATAGACTTTATATAAATCTAGTAGACAGTGGAGGAGATTATAATGATCTAGGAGTGCAAAGGACCAATCAATATGAGATCCTGAGAGAGCTAAGAGGAGTATGGGAACTCATCTTGAGTGACAGGAACACAGCTGTGTTGAGAAGGAAGAGCAGTGGATAAGATTGTAAGTGTTGAATTGAGACAATGGATGAAATTGTGCTGCTTCTCATCCAATACCCTCGTTTTCTTTATGAGGTAAGGCGTAAGGTCATCTGAGAAAGAAGATGGATGCGAGAGCAGAATAGAGGAGGAAGTTTTACTACTATGCAGTGATAAATAACCACCACAGGAATAGGTGAATATACTAATCAGGTGCACATAAAAAGAGGCTGGAGCAAAAAATCCTACATGGAAGGTCATTCATATCTTGGTTTTCTATTCCAAAAAGACTAATATTTTTAATGGGGTCAGTTATTTGGACAGTGAAAAAAGAAAGAATGGGTTTGGGGCTTGATCTGGGATTAGGACTTTGCTAGGCTGGTGCAACAGAAGAATTAAGAACAAGGAAGTTATGGGATCTTATGTGAGAATGATTAATTCAGTCAACTACTTAATCTAGGCTGGGTAGAAGAAGAAGTAGAATGATGGAGGATGCTAAGAAATACTAGGAGGAATGTAGAAATTCAGACATTTAAGATATACGGGAGTACATGTTGAAATTTAATACGATACAATTTGTAGTGGAGTTTATTGAATATAATGTAAGAGAAAGAAACCCATCTAGGGAGCCAGCAGTTAGTGTAATGGCTATGTCGCTGGACTCCCACGTAGTTGACTGCGGTTCACGTCCCGGACCTGGTGGCTTAAAACTCACACCGGGTGTGTGTGCATGCATACCCAAGATCCCGAGAGGATAATGGAGGAGAAGGGATTGCAGCGTGACCATCTCCCCTGGAGAGTGATTTCTCACTTTCTGTCTCTATGTCTTTCTCTGTCTGTCTGGCGAGCACACGCGCCCTATAGCGAAAAACCTCTCAAAAAATAAAAAAAATAAAAAAGAGAAAGAAACCCATCTGATGACAGGAATTAATGAAATTGGCAGAGAGTACAAATTTTGAAAGTAACAGAACATGGAAGAAGTGAATTGGTTCAAATTGTCAGGAGAGGTGAATATTATTATATATAAAACTGACTTGGAAAAGTACAAAATTGTGATATAGTTTTATAAAATTTCACATGTTTAATTAATGAAATTTCCTTTGACTTCTCAAACTAGAGAAAGAAACCCATCTGATGACAGGAATTAATGAAATTGGCAGAGAGTACAAATTTTGAAAGTAACAGAACATGGAAGAAGTGAATTGGTTCAAATTGTCAGGAGAGGTGAATATTATTATATATAAAACTGACTTGGAAAAGTACAAAATTGTGATATAGTTTTATAAAATTTCACATGTTTAATCAATGAAATTTCCTTTGACTTCTCAAACTGTACCCCAAACTGATCAATTTCATATCTGATTTTTGCTTTAATTTTTATTGATAATATTCCTGCT
>NW_006159984.1:407257-414795 GCF_000334495.1 Tupaia belangeri chinensis | reverse complement strand
AGTTTAGAGCTAATTCACTATCACCTTTACTGTTGAAGAAGCAGGGTGACTATCCTGTTTGCCTTGGACTGCCATGATGATAGCACTTAGGGTTCCAGGAAACCCTCAGACCTAAGCAAACCTGAACTAGTAGTCACTCTACTTAGTCCCAACTCATTTGAATTTCCTGTGTCCTATCTTTCCAGTTAATCTTCCACATTATTGTCAAAGTGATTTTTCTAAAACACAAATATGATGATATCACATCTCTTCTCGGACTTCTTCAATGATTACCTATAAAATATATAAAATTCATAAATTCAAACTTCCATGATCTGGTCCTAAGTACCTTTATAGCCTCTTTTCCTTTTCACAGCCATCCTGACTCTGATTTCCCGTTCTATCCTCCCTACCATCTTGCTTATTCTTCAGTTGTGATAGAACATTTATTGTTCTTATATCTTGGCAAGTGTCCTTTTTTGTGGGGTTTCATTTCTTCTTTCACAGAAGTGTACTTATTACCTCTTTTATGGCATATTTTTAAAACCTATTAGACAAGTTACTCTTGTGCTTATTTCTCCCAAGTGACAGTAAGGACAATCATGTATGATTCTTCTCTGTAACTTTTCACTCACCATCTTCAACAATTAGCATGTAGTACACATACATAGCAGACTGTTTCCTGGATAAAATAATGAATTGTTAAATCCCGGATGAGTTATGTAAATAATAATCAGTGAAGAGCCATCAGATGGTGCAGTGATTATATTTCTGTACTCCCACATGGTCAACTATGTTATGAATCTCAGACCTGGTGGCTTAAAATTTATGCTGTGCATGTGTGTCCAAGATCCTAGGAGGAGAATGGAAGAGAAGGGAAGATGGTTTCACCATAATATAATCCTGTGATCTTGAACAAGGTACTTAGGCTCCTTAATACATCTTTTACTAGCTAAAACTATGGAAGGTGCACCAATGGTAAGGTGCACCTCACAGTGATGATGTTGTGCTAACATGAAGATTTCTTATCACCTTTGTCACGTATCTCAATTCCCCCCATGCACTAATTGTGTTATTGGAGATTTTCAAATATTTTCCTGAAAAGACAAGAAGCTTTCTAGAAATAGAGATTGTGGTAGATAATTCTTTATTCTCCACTGAACCTAGCCCAGGAATTATAGGAAGGGGCTCACTAAGTACCTGCATATGCTAGTTGAGTGATTGTCTCCAAGGAACCCAGAGTCCTCAAAAGTCATGTAAAAAAGTAAATAGAGTTATTTTCCCTTTATTTTACTTTTAAAATGTGGAGAGCTTTGGGGACTATAAACACAGCCTCCTCACCCTTACTCTAGATTCTATGGGTAGGTGGATAGGAAGTCATTTGTTGATGAGATGAACCAAGTGTGGCCTTCACAGAATGACAGTAAACAAAAGTAAAAGTCTAAGATACCTCTAGAAGCAAGTAACAAAGACTACAATATTCATGAGGTACAGATAATTGTACTGCTTATACTCTGAGATTTTGAGAAGTTCTGGTTTCTATTTATAAGATAAGTATGATCATATGCGATTTCTAAATTGATTCCTTTGCTCTTTTCTCAGGCCATTCTCTAAGTGTAACTATGATTCAAAAATAAAAGTGCAAGAAGTATTGATGCTACCAGCCTAAATCAGAATATAGCATTTTAAGGAAATGGCAGGAAGCATAAATTTATCAGTTGATGTACCCAGGTTTTTGTTTTTGCTTAAAGTTTATAAACTTATGAACTACTGTGTATGCAATAAAATATAATTATGCAAATATTTTTAAGCTATTACTAAGTATCAGGTGAGGTCTTGGCTACATGGTGGTGAACAAAATAAAGATCATCCTATAGCAATCATGGAAATATATAGCGGTTTTATTGATACACAAGTAAATGTCTAAATTATAAATATTAATGTTACAAAGAGAAAGATTAGAGAATATATAGTAATGTGCAGATTTACATAGACAGGGTTGGTGGTGAAGGTCTCTCAGACCTGCAAACTGAGATTAAGAGGCCAGATATATGAAGATCTGTGGAAGAGAATTTCAGACAAAGGGAATAACACACACATAAGCCTTTGCCAGGAAAAAAAAAAAAAAAAAAAAAAAAAAAAAAAAAAACTTGGCATGATCTCAGAACTGAAAGCATCTCAGTGTGACTGAAATATACAGAATGAGAAAGAGAATGCCATGAAGAGAAAAACAATAGAGAGCCAACAGAGGATTTTAAGCAGAAGAATGACATGATATTTCAAAGAAGGATCCCCTGAGTCACAGTGTAGGAAGGGTTAGAAGAAGTAAAGAGTGTTGACCCATAATGCAGCAATTAAGCACTGTGCATAGGGAGCCAGATCCCACATGATCCCACGTGGCTTAAGTCCCAGCCCCAGCATCTTGAAAAACATTTCAGGTATGTATGCATGCCCATAATCCTGATAGAATGAAGAAGTAAGTAGAGTAAAAGGGATTGCAATGTGACCACACCCCATTTGGGGTGCTCTCTCTCTCTTTCTCACTCTCTTTCTCTCTCTTTGATGGGAACATACACCCTCTAGTAATTTTAAAATGAAGTCAAGAGATGATGTAGTTCTTTTAATCAAAGAGAACAAAATCTAAAGAGAAAGACATATCAACAGAATACCAGTTAGCATGGTAAGTACCATGACAAAGGTAAGGGAGTAGTATGGGAACAAACATCGATCCTATTCCGATATGCCAACTCTGTCTGCCCCATGAAAATTTTGTGACTTGGGGTCAGCAGTTAGCATAATGACTATGTCACTGGACTCCCACATAGTCGACTGTGGTTCGAGTCCCGGACCCGGTGGCTTAAACTCACACCAAGCGCGTGTGCGTGCATGCCCAAGATCCTGAGAGAATAGAGGAGAAGGGATTGCGGTGTGGCCATCCCCACTAGGGGGTGATTTCTCACTTTCTGTCTCTCTGTCTCTCTCTGTCTGTCTGGCGAGCGCACACGCCCTATAGCAAAAACCTCTCCACAAAAGAAAAAACAAATACTAAAAGAAAATAATAATAATAAATAAAATTTTGTGACTTCAGAATTAACTTCTTTAACTTCTCTTGGCTTCAGTTTTCTCATTTCAATATGGAAATAATCACATGGCTGCCACAAGGATGAATGAGACAGCGCATTGAGTATTTAACCTGCAAATAAATGGTACCCATATTTAATGATAGTGTTAGACATTGTATGGGCAATGGATTAAGAGGGGCAAGATCGGAATGCAAGAAGTTCAGTAAGACAGCTGTTGCAGTGATGAGAGTGGCCTGGATTACGTTAGTGACAGTAGAATTGGAGATAGATTGGAATTTTTGTTTTTAGAGAGATTTTTGCCTTTGGACATGTGCACTCTCCAGAGAGACAGAGAGACTGAAAGCAAAAAATCACTCCCCATGGGGCATGGGCATGCCAAAATCCCTTCTCTTCCATTCTTTTCTCTGGATTTTGGGTATGCATGCACATGCACCCAGTGTGAGTTAAGTTGCCAGATTTGGGGCTTGAACTTGTGATCAACTACATAGGAATCCAGTGATGTAACCATTATGCCACCTGCTGGTCCCAGATTGGAAAATTTTTTGAGGGAGAATTGATTGATCTCTGGACGGATGTGGTGAGGAGAAACATAGTGACAGGGTCAGAGTGACTCCCTAACTTTCAGATACAGTGTCTGGGAGGAGAGTCATGGCACTGATAAAGAAGGGAAGCACAGCTTTAAGAGTGATATACCGGCGGTATTATCTGTTGACGATATTTCATAGTTTTATCAACAGTACTAGGGAGAAATGTTCACCTATTGAAATACCCATTTTGTAAGACAAATAATAATGTGATTGAGTGTATGGAAGAAAATGAAATGAAAAAAAAAAGAAAAGAAGAGAAAAAGAAAGTGATATACTGAGGAAGGACATTAAGGAGAAAAATAGAGAGGCAAAGCATTAATGGGACAAAGAAATGGAGTATTATCTGTTGAAAATAACTTTATAGTATTATCAACTGGACTGGGGAGAAATGTACACATGTTGGAATATTCACTTTGCAAGCTAAATATCATGATTGAATGTATAAAATAACTTGAAATAAAATAAAAATGAAAAAAAAATGAGATATTATCAATATCACATATATCTATGAGACAAGAACCAAAAATACGACTAGATTGAATGGCAGAGAGATTGACAACACAAGAGGACAAATCATCCAGGAATAGTCATTAATAGAGAGTCAGAAAGACAGAGAGAATGAGAGAGGAAAATAGAGAAAGACAGAGAGAAAAGAAACATACTCTGAATTTAGCTCTTTCACCTTGCATTTTCTTGTTAGTGGTTTCTTAGGTTGTTTTCCTTTTGTAAGTTTCAGAAATAACAAAAGTGAGGACAAATCATCCAGGAATAGTCATTAATAGAGAGTCAGAAAGACAGAGAGAATGAGAGAGGAAAATAGAGAAAGACAGAGAGAAAAGAAACATACTCTGAATTTAGCTCTTTCACCTTGCATTTTCTTGTTAGTGGTTTCTTAGGTTGTTTTCCTTTTGTAAGTTTCAGAAATAACAAAAGTTGCCCACAGCAAGCTATCAGTTCCCTCTACAAGAAAGTTTATATTTCTACAAAATTCAAAATATATTCCCTCTACATTTTTCTACCATTGGGATTTTTCCTTGGCTTTTTAAAAAAAATTTTACATTTAATCGTTATACATTTTTACCACATACAACATGGTTTTCAAAGCATACATGCATTGCATGTCAATAAAGTCAAAGATATTACATATACATCATCCTCAGCAGCTAAATTTCTATTCTTGTGTTATACACACATATATATACATATATATGTATATATAATATTTGATTATATTGTTTTTATTATTTTATTTAGATAGAATTATTTCTTTCTTTTTTTACATTCAATTGCTATATATCTTTTCTAAATTTAATTTAAGTTTATTTTATACATGCAATTACTGACTGTACATCACTATAGCTTATAAAATGAATTTACCCAACATGAACACACTTAGCACCAGTCTAGTTGAAGATATCATACACATTATCATGAACAGACAATCCTTTATTTCTGTGTCCCCTAAACTTCTTGCCTCTCTATTTTTCTCCTTGATATTTTTCCCTCTCTCTCTCCACCATCTCCCATCCTCTTCCCAGTTGTCTCTAGTGTCCATAACCATTTTCTATACTTCTATATTCTCAAATATTTCAGTTTCCACTATAGAGTGTAGACAGTCGGTATATATTAAGCGGAGACATCCTGCAAAATGGACTTTCCAGGCATGAATATACTACATATTAGTCTAGTCAAAGATATTACCATACACATTATCATCAACGGATAATCTTTCATTTTAAATGTTTTGATTTTTGTCACTTCATTCCCTCCCTCCCAGCCTCCATTGTCCACCCTTCTCCCACATTTGGTATATATTGAGTGGGGACATTCAATGTCTGCCTTTTGTAGTCTGGCTTGCTTCACTTAGCATTAAATCTTCAATATTCGTCCACTCCACTTTGTATTAAATCACAAGGTTTCTATTTCTCATGGCTGAGTAATATTAATTCCATAGTGTATAGATATCACATTTTTCCAATCCAATCATGCACAATTGGCATTTAGGTTGATTCCATGTCTTAGCAATTGTGAATAATGCTGCAATAAACATGGATTTTTCAAGTGTCTTTCTGACTGAGTCTTCCCACCATGGATATTTCACATTTAATTTTCACTGTGGTAACTAAGCTAATCACATTCTACCAAGTAGTACCTTCTAGTCAGGAAGAGACAAGTGATGTAGTAGAAATAATATAGGCTCTAGCTTTGTTATTTCAGACAAATTTACTGAATATGTTTGAATCTGTTTCCCTATCTACATTCTGTAGGTAATAATAATAATTCCTACTTCTTATGATGATTATGAGAATTTAGTTAAAACACATAAAAATGTCCATTTCAGGCTCTGGTGACCATTCTTTTTTTTTCTGTTTATAAACACTTTATTTAAGTGTTTATAGCTGGCAAGTGCCCAGCTAAATGCACAGATAAGTGAGATATTCCTGGATTAATGCAGGAACCACTGGGTTACATGGCACTGAGCATCAAAGCCAGGGAGAGAACACCAAGGTTTCAAATTCCAACTTGGTCAGAGACTGTGCTGAAAGCAATTTAATGTCTGGACACTGACAACGAGCTGTTTCCATCTCAGAGCTGAGCATAATGAATGGCATTGTCTTGAACACTAACTCACTTCAGTGATGCTAGGGGAACAGACATGAAAGAAATGGAACCCATGTGCTGGTGCACCTCAGCTGTTGTTGCTTTGTAATCCATAGGAGCACGTGAATCAGAATTTCAGAACACTCCGGTAATGACAAGGAACAGAGCAAAAAAAGACTGTGTATTTTCCCCTCAGTGCCTCCTTGCCTGTTTTCACTCATAACTAGCTCCCATCTCTAAGCCATATACCCGCACATTGAAAGTCTCATGTACACAACAAAATTCTCTCAGATAACAATTGCTACTTCTCAAGAAGCAGCTTGGGGATCAGCAGATGGTGTAATGGCTACGTTGCTGGACTCCTCTGCAGTTTTCCACTGTTCAAGTCCCGGACCTGGTGGCTTAAAATCATGCCAGGTGCATGTGCGTACATGCCCAAGATCCCGAGAGGAGAATGGAGGAGGGATTGTGGCATGGCCATCCCCCCTGGGGAGTGATTTCTTGTTTTCTGTCTCTCTGTCTCTCTTTCTGGCGAGCGCACACAATCTATAGCAAAAACCTCTCAAAAAATAAAAAAATTAAAAAAAAGCAGCAGCCTGTGTCGACAGTTTACAGTACTAAAGAAAGTGTCTATGGTATGCTATCTTCCATGAAAAGTCACCCATTCCTGATCAATGCTTAATTGCAAGCATAATTTGGAAGACTGATTTAAGAACTACAATATGAATAAACATAGGAAACAAACTCCAAAAACCTAGTCTATGAGAACTGGGCCAGGTAATAAGCAAGTTCATAGATGGTCTTGCTTAAAGGCTACAAAATTGCGCTCAAGTAATTATTCACAATGTAATGGAATCCACAGCTGATAATCTCCAAACTGCTAGGTAAAACTGTCTGTAGGTAAGAGAGTCTAGCTCAAACATTCTGTAATTTCTGTTAAAAATGCTGAATCAGAAGGGGGATTGCATCATCTACACCACCACCTCAAAGGCAAGAAAGGCCTGTTAAGATCTATTAATAGAAGGTTCACACACAATAGCATAGTTTTAATTCTGAGGAGCACCTTGAGTTCTATTTGGCACTTTTCTGAATTTATCTGTCAGCAACAGACTTAAGGACATTCTATCTGTATTTAAATTTTTGGCAAAATAGAAACTTTGACCATAACCATAGTTCTATAATAACTTTTTTTTTTGGAGAGGTTTTTGCTATAGGGTATGTGAGCTCGCCAGACAGAGAGTGACAGAGAGACAGAAAGCGAGAAATCATCCCCCAGGGGGAATGGCCA
>NW_006159984.1:396492-407219 GCF_000334495.1 Tupaia belangeri chinensis | reverse complement strand
TTGCAGTGACGCGCGCCCGCCAGGATTTTTTTTTTTTTTTTCATTTAATTTTCTTCCATACGTTCAATCACATTATTATTTGTCTTACAAAATGGATATTTCAACAGGTGAACATTTCTCCCTAGTACCAGGTCTGGGACTCGAACTGCAGTCAACTACATGGGAGTCCAGTGACATAGCCATTACACTTACTGCTGGTCCCTATAATAACTTTTTACAGGGGTTAAAAATAATGTTTTTAGCAAATGATACATAATAATAAGAAAGTAAGCATCTTCACAGGTAATGTAAGAGCAAAACTCTCCACCAGCGTCTTATTCTAAATATAACAAGAGTCAGTAGTTATTAACACAAAGTGGAGGGTCCTCTTATGGGGAATCAAAAATATATCAAAACAAGGCACAGCCTATTGTCACAGAATTGTGTTAGGCAGTAGTGTTCTTTTGGAAGGCACAAGTTGAAAATCTGATTACCCAAAAGTTTAAAATGTGGTAGCATTCTTGATGCTTACAACATAATTATTTTCTTCCTTTCTGCCTGGGAGCACTCCTCCACTTTCCACTGTAAGTTAAATGTACATATGCAAGATAACAGCATGACATATCAGAAGAGTAGGGAGAATGAAATTGAAGAAGAGGGAAAATTAAAATACTCTTTAGATTAATGGCAGATATTAACATTGAACCTCTTTGGTCTTACTTTATAACTTGTGGTTCTGTTCCTTTAATCATATCTCTATTTCCTGGAGTATAACTGAACATACTTTAGGAAGCAATTCTACTACTTATGAAGGTTATATCTTTTCTTTTGTAAGCTTAACTAAAAGAAAAAGAAAGTAAATAAAAACAATAATAAAGAATTCCTTAACCTACCTGAGGAAAAATTTCACTGATGTATTCCTTCCACTTCTAGCTCTAACTACAATAAATACTATTGTGATATTGACAGAATGTTTCTTTGTAAAAATTATCTTGGAGAGGAAATAAAAGATGAGGAAAAAAAAGTATATATGGAGATTAAGGATCTTATCTTCTGGTTGGAAGTCCCATATCTTCTATTTAGTAACTGCATGGTGTAATAAACTGTCCTCTCTGAGTCTTGCCTCTTCTATTGGTATTCTACAATAAATACTCTTGTGATATTGACAGAATGTTTCTTTGTAAAAATTATCTTGGAGAGGAAATAAAAGATGAGGAAAAAAAAGTATATATGGAGATTAAGGATCTTATCTTCTGGTTGGAAGTCCCATATCTTCTATTTAGTAACTGCATGGTGTAATAAACTGTCCTCTCTGAGTCTTGCCTCTTCTATTGGTATTACATAGAGGCTTAATTGGATGATTTCCTAGGGTCCTTCTCAGCTTAAAATTCCATAATGTAGTTAAAGTTTAACAATGGGTTTGTTATTCTGCTACCATTCTTGTCACAGACAATGTGCATAAATCTAGTACTAGACTTTGAGAATCTCTAAAGATTACTCTTCATATGTTCTAATACAATACATAATAAAAATCATAGTGAGCATAAAGTATCATTAAGAGATTCAATTTCTCTTTATAGTGATTTCTTTAATAAAAATGAAAGGCATTAAATATTAAATTGTTTCTAAAAATGGTTTTGGTGGCCCTGTTTTTTCAGCAGCCTAAACAATGTTCACTCTATCTGTTGGATAACTTTTCATGTCAATGATGGTACACCAATACAAGATCCCTCTAAGAGGGAGAATTGGTCTCTTCCCTTCCAAGTTAACATGAGGGGAAATACTAGAGTTCAGCTTCGTTTATTATCGAAGTTTTTCATGGAAACTTGGCATAGAACCCAAGCCGAGAGAGAGAGAGAAAGAGAGAGGGAGGGAGAAAGAGAGAGGAAAAAAACAAACAAACAAACAAACAAACAAAACTCTGGGAGAATTTCAGAATCACAAGCAACTGTGATGGAATAATAAAGAGGGCCCATTCCCAAGTCCTAAAAAATCAGGTCACTAACAATCTAGGCTTAAGGAGACAATGCCATTTTCCAAGTGCTGGAATGCCTAAGTAGGAAGCCAATACCAAATGATTAAAGTTCCAGACAAAGGAGAAGCAAGGGGATCTAAAAGGTGAAGCTGATTTTCTACCATTGCAGTTGGGGGTGACCCAGCTGTGTTCATTCTATCCAGGGATTTGGGCAAGACAAATTTGGAGGCAAAAGGCCATACACAAGTGTTGTACCATTTTCACTGCTGTCAGAACAACAAAGTAAATGTTTAAAGATACCCTTGCCTGCAAGAAAGCTGTGAAAATCTTGGGAGGCAGGTGTGGGATAAACCCATGGTTCCCGAACTGACTCCCTAAATAATCTTGAATCAACAGTGTATCATCCATGGGCTTCTGCTCCTTCATCTGAACAGGTCCCTTCTAATTCTAATATCCTATATCTCTGTAAATATAAAATAAAATATGGGTGTTGGCTAGAGAACTAGTTAACCATTAAACTCTTTTTTTTTTTCTTTGCTTTAGGCAGGGATCATAAATCCACGGCTTACCTTGATGAATAGACCGAAATATTCAAGATGGGTGGCAACAGTACTAGCAATGTTGAGACTGACTGCAACATCACTAATGTGACTTTCCAGTACCCTCTCTATGCAACCACCTATATCCTTATATTCATCCCTGGTCTTCTGGCCAACAGTGCAGCCTTGTGGGTTTTGTACCGTTTTATCAGCAAGAAAAATAAAGCCATCATTTTCATGATCAACCTGTCTGTAGCTGACCTTGCTCACGTGCTGTCCTTACCCCTTCGGATTTACTATTACATCAGCCACAAATGGCCTTTTCAGAGGACCCTTTGCCTGCTGTGCTTCTACCTGAAGTATCTGAACATGTATGCCAGCATTTGCTTCCTGACGTGCATCAGCCTTCAGAGGTGCTTCTTTCTCCTCAAACCCTTCAGGGCCAGAGATTGGAAGCGTAGATATGATGTGGGCATCAGTGCTGTTATCTGGGTCATCGTGGGGACTGCCTGTTTGCCATTTCCCATTCTGAGAAGCACGGATTTAGGCAATGATACAGTGTCCTGCTTTGCTGATCTTGGTTACAAACAAATGAGTGCAGTGGCTTTAGTTGGTATGATTACAGTTGCTGAACTTGCAGGATTTGTGATTCCAGTGGTCATCATTGCGTGGTGTACCTGGAAAACCACTATATCCTTGAGACAACCACCAATAGCCTTCCAAGGGATCAGTGAGAGACAGAAAGCACTGCGGATGGTTTTCATGTGTGCAGCAGTCTTTTTCATCTGTTTCACTCCCTATCATATTAACTTTATTTTTTATACCATGGTAAAGGAAACTATTATCACCAATTGTCCTATTGTCCGAAGCACACTATATTTTCACCCTTTTTGTCTGTGCCTTGCAAGTCTCTGCTGCCTTTTGGATCCAATTCTCTATTACTTCATGGCCTCAGAGTTTCGAGACCAACTATCCCGGCACGGCAGCTCTATGACTCGTTCTCGCCTCATGAGCAGAGAGAGTGGTTCATCAATGATTGGCTAAAAATAAAATAACTCTTGAATTGTAACTTTGTTTACTTATTTTCCTTTCAGTTTCCTTTTCCAAGGGCTAGAATTACCAACTAAACAAATTCCTTAATTGAACCTTGGAAACAACAGAAATAAGTGTTTTCTTTTGTGATAATTATGGCTACCAGGGTGATGGTGGAGAAAGAATGTGAAAAGTGTGGAAGACGAGGGAATAAGGTATTTACCTGTTTGTCTTTAAAAATTTAAGAAACTTTCTTTTATAAGAGATGTAGATTATACAAATGTTTCCAACCAAATAGAAATTAGATATTTTATCTTTAAATTGTCTTCAGTAAGCATATATTGTTAATAATATACAATAAATATAGTATGTAAAAGTAAAAATATTTTTATATGAAGACCTTTATTTCTGAATGAGAGCAAAAATTTCATTTTTCTAAGAGATAAATGCACAGGCAAGGGGGCTTAAAGAGTCAAAGTAATGTGTACATAAATTTTAGGACCATAACCTTGTTAACTTAGGAATGGCATGGAAATTCATTCATTCATTGAAAAAACTTTGGATGCCTATTATGTTCTGGGTTGCTACTTTGTAAGGTACTTTCACATATAGCATCTCATCTGACTCTTTTAATAAATATGTGGAAATTTCAAGTTCAAATGAATAAGTGGAGCCCCAGAAAAATTAGGCAACTTGCCTAAGGATAAACAGTGGTAAGCTACAATGCATCCAGTTTACAGCACGTATGCTTTTGTTACTCATTCTGTTTGTGCTTTTAAATTTATTAGGTCATTAATAAACTTGATTTCAATAGTGAAGACACAGGGGCCAGTAGGTGGGGTGGTGGTTAAGGCACTGGACTTCCACATGGTTCACTATGGTTTGAGTTGTAGACCTGGCAGCTTGCTTTCTTGCTCTCTCTCTCTCTCTCTTATGTGCTCTATATCAACATTAAAAACAATGATAACAATAAATTTTAAAAAATAGTGAAGACACAGACTAAAGCTAAATCGCACAAAACCAAGGACATTTCAACACACTTTACCTAGGACTATGAAAAATCTGCAAGTTGTGGGATTGACATGATTAAATAGATTACTCTTATAAAATATGTGGCCATTTCTATCAAAATATTAAGTATTTAACTTTTATTTGAAAATTTAACTTCTCTATTATAAAATTGCTTCCATGAGAAAAACAATTTCTCTTTGTGTGTTTGCATATTTTCTGGAAATAAAAATAAAGATAAGATGACTGCTTATAATAGAATTTTAAAATCATATTTAGCTTATAGGTAGTAAAATGTATAGTTGTGGTATTAACAGTTTGGGGCTAATACTATGCCTTCAAGCACATTACAAATCAGATACATAATTGCAAGTAAAAGTATACTATTCTCTAAGGCTCTAAAAGAGTTAATTAACCTCATAAAGTCCCGAATTTACTACCAATAAACAAGGTATCAAAGTTTTCATGATGTTTTACTCATTAACCACAATTTCGTTTTAGGAATAGAAAATTAGCTCCAAATTTTCATCTAGGCATTCCGGTGTCCAAGGAAATTATATCTGTAGTATTTTCAATGTACATAAATGATAAAGTAGGGAATAATACTACAGTTTGGATAGAAATACAAAAGGAAACATTAATTATGAGAGTGTAAAAACCTGATACCTAGAATATGGAAGACCTTGAATGCCAGAATTTGGACCTTTGTGTAGTGGAGTGAGGCAAAGTGGATCATAAAAATTTTTGAAATAAAAAAGCTTAACTATAACAAGTGTGAGAAACAATGGTTAGATATAGGATATGGGCAAAGCCTTGTGGCAAGTATGTATTAATATATATTTGTTCATCCTGAGATTTGAATTATGTAGATAATTCCCAAATATACACATGAATAATTAGAAATATACAACAGAACTAGCTATCATCTATTAAGTCTGACTATGCAAGGGGATTTACATGGATTGTCATATTTAATTCTTATAACTTCATGAAGTAGGTATTATAATTACCTCCACTTTCCAAATGAACTACAGGGAGGTTATGTAATTTGTTCAAGAATATACAGCTAATAAATTATAAGACCAGGTTATTTTTTAAAAATTTGCTATATAGCACAGGCACCATGGGAGACAGAGTGAGAAAGTGAGAAATCACACCCAGGATGGATAGCCATATTGCAATCCCTTGTCTTCCATTCTCCTTTCAGGAATTTATGCACACTTGTACATGTACTTAGCATGTTTTTCAAGCTGCTGGGTTTGGAACTTGGACTGAACAGTCAGTCATGTGGGATCCACCTGTCTTAACCACCACACCACCTACTGATCCTGGACCAGAAATTTTAACTCTAGAAGTCTGAGTCCAGAACTTACATGTTTACTGTTTATAATATTAACTTTCATACAATTGTGATAAAATTAATTTTATGGAAAATATTCATATTTTAAAGTGGTTTTCATTTTATAAAATAATATAATTAGAACATTTGTGATACTTGTGTTGGCATTTCTTTCACATTTTCCAACATTGTAAAACTTCCTTTTAAAATATGTGAAACTGTAATTTGTCAATGTACAATAAAAATTCTAAAAAAACTTAAAAATCCTTCATTTTTATTACATTCCTCTTTTTTTTTATTAGAAGATATGTGCAGAGAGAGAGAGAGACCGACAGAGAGTGGGAAAAGAGAAAGCACCTCCCGTGGGGAATGAGTGCAGTGGCTTTAGTTGGTATGATTACAGTTGCTGAACTTGCAGGATTTGTGATTCCAGTGGTCATCATTGCGTGGTGTACCTGGAAAACCACTATATCCTTGAGACAACCACCAATAGCCTTCCAAGGGATCAGTGAGAGACAGAAAGCACTGCGGATGGTTTTCATGTGTGCAGCAGTCTTTTTCATCTGTTTCACTCCCTATCATATTAACTTTATTTTTTATACCATGGTAAAGGAAACTATTATCACCAATTGTCCTATTGTCCGAAGCACACTATATTTTCACCCTTTTTGTCTGTGCCTTGCAAGTCTCTGCTGCCTTTTGGATCCAATTCTCTATTACTTCATGGCCTCAGAGTTTCGAGACCAACTATCCCGGCACGGCAGCTCTATGACTCGTTCTCGCCTCATGAGCAGAGAGAGTGGTTCATCAATGATTGGCTAAAAATAAAATAACTCTTGAATTGTAACTTTGTTTACTTATTTTCCTTTCAGTTTCCTTTTCCAAGGGCTAGAATTACCAACTAAACAAATTCCTTAATTGAACCTTGGAAACAACAGAAATAAGTGTTTTCTTTTGTGATAATTATGGCTACCAGGGTGATGGTGGAGAAAGAATGTGAAAAGTGTGGAAGACGAGGGAATAAGGTATTTACCTGTTTGTCTTTAAAAATTTAAGAAACTTTCTTTTATAAGAGATGTAGATTATACAAATGTTTCCAACCAAATAGAAATTAGATATTTTATCTTTAAATTGTCTTCAGTAAGCATATATTGTTAATAATATACAATAAATATAGTATGTAAAAGTAAAAATATTTTTATATGAAGACCTTTATTTCTGAATGAGAGCAAAAATTTCATTTTTCTAAGAGATAAATGCACAGGCAAGGGGGCTTAAAGAGTCAAAGTAATGTGTACATAAATTTTAGGACCATAACCTTGTTAACTTAGGAATGGCATGGAAATTCATTCATTCATTGAAAAAACTTTGGATGCCTATTATGTTCTGGGTTGCTACTTTGTAAGGAAATTTCACATATAGCATCTCATCTGACTCTTTTAATAAATATGTGGAAATTTCAAGTTCAAATGAATAAGTGGAGCCCCAGAAAAATTAGGCAACTTGCCTAAGGATAAACAGTGGTAAGCTACAATGCATCCAGTTTACAGCACGTATGCTTTTGTTACTCATTCTGTTTGTGCTTTTAAATTTATTAGGTCATTAATAAACTTGATTTCAATAGTGAAGACACAGGGGCCAGTAGGTGGGGTGGTGGTTAAGGCACTGGACTTCCACATGGTTCACTATGGTTTGAGTTGTAGACCTGGCAGCTTGCTTTCTTGCTCTCTCTCTCTCTCTCTTATGTGCTCTATATCAACATTAAAAACAATGATAACAATAAATTTTAAAAAATAGTGAAGACACAGACTAAAGCTAAATCGCACAAAACCAAGGACATTTCAACACACTTTACCTAGGACTATGAAAAATCTGCAAGTTGTGGGATTGACATGATTAAATAGATTACTCTTATAAAATATGTGGCCATTTCTATCAAAATATTAAGTATTTAACTTTTATTTGAAAATTTAACTTCTCTATTATAAAATTGCTTCCATGAGAAAAACAATTTCTCTTTGTGTGTTTGCATATTTTCTGGAAATAAAAATAAAGATAAGATGACTGCTTATAATAGAATTTTAAAATCATATTTAGCTTATAGGTAGTAAAATGTATAGTTGTGGTATTAACAGTTTGGGGCTAATACTATGCCTTCAAGCACATTACAAATCAGATACATAATTGCAAGTAAAAGTATACTATTCTCTAAGGCTCTAAAAGAGTTAATTAACCTCATAAAGTCCCGAATTTACTACCAATAAACAAGGTATCAAAGTTTTCATGATGTTTTACTCATTAACCACAATTTCGTTTTAGGAATAGAAAATTAGCTCCAAATTTTCATCTAGGCATTCCGGTGTCCAAGGAAATTATATCTGTAGTATTTTCAATGTACATAAATGATAAAGTAGGGAATAATACTACAGTTTGGATAGAAATACAAAAGGAAACATTAATTATGAGAGTGTAAAAACCTGATACCTAGAATATGGAAGACCTTGACAGCCAGAATTTGGACCTTTGTGTAGTGGAGTGAGGCAAAGTGGATCATAAAAATTTTTGAAATAAAAAAGCTTAACTATAACAAGTGTGAGAAACAATGGTTAGATATAGGATATGGGCAAAGCCTTGTGGCAAGTATGTATTAATATATATTTGTTCATCCTGAGATTTGAATTATGTAGATAATTCCCAAATATACACATGAATAATTAGAAATATACAACAGAACTAGCTATCATCTATTAAGTCTGACTATGCAAGGGGATTTACATGGATTGTCATATTTAATTCTTATAACTTCATGAAGTAGGTATTATAATTACCTCCACTTTCCAAATGAACTACAGGGAGGTTATGTAATTTGTTCAAGAATATACAGCTAATAAATTATAAGACCAGGTTATTTTTTAAAAATTTGCTATATAGCACAGGCACCATGGGAGACAGAGTGAGAAAGTGAGAAATCACACCCAGGATGGATAGCCATATTGCAATCCCTTGTCTTCCATTCTCCTTTCAGGAATTTATGCACACTTGTACATGTACTTAGCATGTTTTTCAAGCTGCTGGGTTTGGAACTTGGACTGAACAGTCAGTCATGTGGGATCCACCTGTCTTAACCACCACACCACCTACTGATCCTGGACCAGAAATTTTAACTCTAGAAGTCTGAGTCCAGAACTTACATGTTTACTGTTTATAATATTAACTTTCATACAATTGTGATAAAATTAATTTTATGGAAAATATTCATATTTTAAAGTGGTTTTCATTTTATAAAATAATATAATTAGAACATTTTTGAAACTTGTGTTGGCATTTCTTTCACATTTTCCAACATTGTAAAACTTCCTTTTAAAATATGTGAAACTGTAATTTGTCAATGTACAATAAAAATTCTCAAAAAACTTAAAAATCCTTCATTTTTATTACATTCCTCTTTTTTTTTATTAGAAGATATGTGCAGAGAGAGAGAGAGACCGACAGAGAGTGGGAAAAGAGAAAGCACCTCCCGTGGGGAAAGGTCAAGCTTCAATTTCTTCTCCATCTCCCCCGCCTTTCAGGAGTTTGGGCATAAACACACACATACTTGTCTGGGACTCAAATTGCACAGTTGGATGTAAGGGATACCGTTGCCTTAACCACCAGGTCATGGAGCTGACTGACATTACAGTCCTCTTTCTAAATGTTTATTCCAACCTCTTGTGTGGCATCGAAGTCCTGGTTATTAAAAAAGTTTGAGAAACAATGGTTAGATACAGAATATGGGCAAATTCTGGTGGCAGGTATGCATTATTATTTAATTTATTCATTCTGAGATTTGAATTATGTGGATAATTCCACAAAAATACACATTAATAATTAGAAATATACAACAGAAATAGCTATCATCTATTAAATGATATAGTGATTTCAGTCATATGTACAGACATTTGTGTACAACACCAAGGCAGAGACTGGAACAGAGTGTTTATCCAGAGTTACTCCCGTAGGTAGAAGTCTCTAAGGGTGCAAGGGAGAGATAGTGTCTCCTTGCACAGGGGAGATCATTTCCACATAGAGGAGAAAAAAAGAGAGAGTTCTTCATGGAGAGATGAGGGTCCCCATACAGGCCACCAAAATGTTAGGGTGATCTGTGTCTCAGGCTGTGAAAGAATTCACAGATTCAGTAAGTGGATAGAAAAGGTTTTATTCATTTTCTAAGGGAAAAAAGGGGCAGATGTGGAGAATTCCATCAGCCCTGAAGGAGAGGGGCTAAGGACTTTTAAAGGAAAGGGGTTTAGGGTGGGGTTATTAAAGTGGTCCTGAGACAGCATGCCAAGTGGTCTTTTAAAATATCTAGATTCTTTCTTTGTTATCTCTGGGTGAATCAGCCATCTGCAAGTAAATAAAACAGCCTCCCTTCCTTCCCTTCTTTCAGGTGGAAATCTGTAACTGATCTCAAGGAATTACCCAATAGGATATATCCCCTCCCACTGGAACCAGCTAGACAGGGTTTGACCCTTTAGACCTTCTTCCCTGTCTGCCAAGAGCATGCAAAGTTGCCTAAGACCTTATGTTTCCTCCAGAAGAGCTCCAGATAAGAGACAAATATCCAAGGATTGATACCTAAAAATAAAAGAAAATGTCTGAGGCATGTGGGGAGCTTAGAATGTGCCTGTCCCATTAAAATGCCTAGGAGGTACTGAATATTTCCTTTCAATTTGTATAAAAGAAAATCTTGAAATAATACATTGAATTAAAAAAAATTATTGGGAACCAGCAGTTAGCGTAATGGCTATGTCGCTGGACTCCCACGTAGTCGACCGCGGTTCGTGTCCCAGACCCGGTGGCTTAAAACTCACGCCAG
>NW_006159984.1:376529-396346 GCF_000334495.1 Tupaia belangeri chinensis | reverse complement strand
GACCCCGCCCCTCACAGAGAAAAACTCTCAAAAAAAAAAAAAAAGAAAAAAAAAAAGAAAAAAAAATTATTTAATTTAATTAATTAATTTTAATTTGATCATGGAGGGACAGAGAGAGAGAAAGTGAAAAAGTAACCCGCCAGGTCCAGGACTCAAACCGTTGTTGGTCATATGGGAGTCCAGTGCCCTTAAACACCATGCCACCTGCTGGTGCCAATACATTGAAATTTTAAAGTTAGTTATCTTTGAGAGATTTGATTATGAATAATTATTATTTTTGACTTTACATTTTTCTGATTTTAGTTTCCTTAGTAAAAATACTATTTTTAAAATACATATTATTAATATTTATAACTATCATAAAAAAAAAGTTAAACATTTTGTATAGATGAAAAAGAACTATTCCAATTATACTTAATTGGAATAAAATCAGTGAATTGGGGGCCAGCAGATGGCATGGTAGTTAAGGTGCTGGACACACCCACATGGCTGACCACAGTTCAATTCCCGGAACTAGTGGCTTAATTTCTCTTTTCCTCTTTCTCTCTCTCTCTCTGTGTGTTTCTGGTCAAATTAAAATAAAATGAATCAATAAATAAAATGAAATAAATAATTTTTAAAAATCAATGAACATTTTTTTATCATTTGATTCAAAATGAATTAATATAAAAGGCATAATATTAAGTGAAGTGAACCAGACTTTGAGAGATATACACTGCATATATTCTGAATGTCTGTACTCTGTCAGAAACTGGAAGATCTGAAGATATGATAGTAGAGAAGAAAAGTACAGATACCTAGATACCAGAGACTGTAAGAAAGGGAAACAGGTGATAGAGAATGGGTGATAGAGAAGAAAGGGTAAAGGGAAGAAACATTTAACAGACACAAGAATGTAAAGTTCTCTGTTGAAAAAAAAGTTCTGCAATTTTTTTCTTTGTAAAACTTAAAAAATAAAATGTAATAAAGAAATAAAAAAGTAAAATCCACCCTCTTCTATAAAATAGCTAGACAAAAATATTGTTTTAATTAGAACATATTAAATATTATAAAGTATGAGCTGGCAATTATGTAGATGAAAAAATATTGTGTAATTGTTTCAGAACAAATAAAGTATTAGGAATGAATTAAAAATTCTAATAAGGCATAATAGATAATTGGTAGACATTAATTCACAAAAATGGAGTGTAGATTCTGAAATATCCATGGAATGTTTTAAAAACTAATTATATATTGCTGCAATAAACATTGATATGCAAGCAGTTTTCCAATGAAGAATTCTTCTGTCCTTTGGGTAGATACTGGATCATATGGTAGATCTATTTGTAGATTTTTGAGGAATCTCCAAATTATTCTCCACAGTGGCTGGACCAATTTACATTCCCATGAGCAGTGTAAAAGAGTTCCCCTTTCACCACACACACCTGCCAGCACTTATCATTTTTTGTTTTTTTAATCTTAGACATTTTGACTGGGGTTAGGTGGTACCTCATTGTTGTTTTTAATCTGCATTTCCCTTACGATGAGGGATGTCGAACATGCCTTTTGGCTATTCATATGTCATCTTTAGAGAGTGTTTTTTTTCAACTCTTCTCCTATCTTTTAATAGGGTTGATCACCTTTTTTCCAAACAGTTTCTTTAGTTCCTTGTGTATTCTGGCTATCAGTCCCTTTTCTGATGCAAAATTTACAAAAATATTTTCCCATTCTAAGGGTTATCGATTCACACTAATTACTATGTCTTTTGCGGCACTATTCATGATTGCTAAGTCATAGAACCAACCCAAATGTCCCCGTATGGAGGAATGGATTGAAAAACTGTGGCACATATACTCTATGGAACACTACTCAGCCATAAAAAACAACAGAACCCTGGCTTTTGACAGAAAGTGGAAGAATATGGAAGATTTACTGCTGAGTGAGGCAAGCCAGGGTATGAAGGAGAGACATTGTATGTCTCCACTTAACATATACTGAATGTCTGCACTCTATGACTGAAAGTGATTGACTAACGGTTGAACAAACACCAGAGATGGGTGTGAATGTCCGTTGAGGTGTATGTGGAGGGGTGGGGTCTAACGAAGGACATTTGGAGAAGGATATGGTGGTAGAGCATTGACATGATGGGGAGGTGTGGTGTTATCGGTTGAAGATATTTGGATCAACAGGATTGGGGAGAAATGTTCACATATTGAAATGTGAAGTGTTCACATTGTAAGCTAAACAATGTGATTGAATGTATATACAAAAATAAATAAATTAATTAATTTTAAAAAACTAATTATATATTAGGCCATCTGAAGAAGTATCAGATGGAAAAAGCAGTTGATTACATATGTGATATTAAATGACTGAGATTAAAATGATCAATAATGTAAATAGTAGAAAATAGAAAGGACATGGAATAACCAATATGAGATAGAGATAAAAATTTTAAAATACTATTGGACTAGGGGACAGCAGATGGCCTAGCGGTTATGTCGCTGGACTCTAACATGGCGACCACAGTTTGTGTCCTGGGCACAGTGACTTGAAAATCATTCCAGGGGTGTGTGTGTCCATGCCCAAGTTCCTAGGAGAAGAATGGAGGAGAAGGGATTTCAGCGTGATCATCTCCCATGGGTAATGATTTCTCACATTCCCTCTCACTTTTTGTGACTCTCTCTCCAGTGAGTGCACCTGCCTCAAGGCAAACATTTCTTTTAAAAAAATACTATTGAACTGGCATTGTGACCTACTGGTCAGGGAACCTGTGTCTCACACGGCTGATTGCAGTTTGAATCCCAGTCCCAGTTACTTGAAAGACATGCTGGGTGCATATGCTTGCATGTCCAAAATCCTGATAGGAGGAGAATTAGAGGAAAAAGAATTGTGGCATAACCATGCACTATTGAGGAGTGATTTTCCCTCTCTTTCTCCTGGTTTCTCTGTCTCTCTCTAGCAAGTGCACATGTCCTCTGGCAACTAAAATATTTAAGAATACTACAGTAAGTCTAATACAAATAAATTTGAAAATCTTGGGTCAGGAGGTGGCACAGAGATTAAGCTGATTGGATTCTACATGACTGACTGTGCAATTTGAATCTCAGAACTAGAGGTTTGAAAAACACTGGGCGTGTGTACATGCATGCTGAAAATCCTGAGAGGAGAATGGAAAAGGAATTGTACCATGGCTATCCTTCCTGGGGGATGATTTTTCACTTTCTTACTCTCTCTGTATATCTCTCTCTCTTCCTGGCAAGTGCATGCACCTTATAGTAAAACTAAAAAGTAAATTAGAAGAAGGAAAAAAAAAAAGAAATCTCATCGAACTGAATTGTTTTCTTTTTAAAATAATTATAAAGATGAAATAAGAATGGAAAAGTTAATTGATTGTATAAAAAGTTTTCAAAAGTCTTGAACATTTTTCCACTAAAGACACCTATATCTAAATGTAACCTTTAAAGTTTTAAATGAGAATATGTATTCATAATTGCTCTTAAATTCCAAAACCAGAGGTAAACTACTTGATTTTGTAATGTATTTTTTTCTTATCGTAAACCACACAAAAATAATCTTATTCAAAAATGTAGAGTCATAAAACCTAAATAAAATACTGGCAAATATAATTCATCATTGCACTGATAGCCTAATATTACTATTTTAGCAGAAATTTTATAGCATATATCATAGTTTATTTAAGCATAATGTTTGTGCAATTTCAAGGTAATAAGGAAAGCTCAACACAGTTTTTCAATTATAATTACACCTAACCAGATCAATCCTTCCTTTGTCTTCTCCTCAAATTGAAAATGAAACTAACATCATAGGAAAAGTTCAAACACTTGTCAGTTTATGAAGAATGGGTCAAGGGAACCAGCAGTTAGTGTAATGGCTATGTCGCTGGACTCCCATGTGGTCGACCGCGGTTCGCATCATGGACCCAGTGGCTTAAAACTCATGCCGGGCGCGTGTGCGTGTGTGCCCAAGATCCCGAGAGGAGAATGGAGGAGAAGGGATTGCGGCGTGACCATTCCCCCTGGGAGGTGATTTCTCGCTTTCTGTCTCTATGTCTCTCTCTGTCTGTCTGGAGAGCACACGTGCCCTATAGCGAAAATCTCTCCAAAAAAAAAAAAAAAGAAGAATGGGTCAATAAAGCAATAAGAAATAACTGACAGTCTTAACTGGTAATTGTCTAATGGTCAAAAAGGACAAAAAGCATGTATATGTCAGAGGACCAGCAGGTGGCATGGTTAAGGCACTGGATACTTCCACATGGTTGACCATGGATTGAGTCCTGGACCTGGTTGCTTACATTCTCGCTTTCCCTCTCTCTCTGTGTGTCTCTCTCTCTGGTCAAATTAAAATAAATAAATGGATGAATGAATAAAATTAAATAAATAATTCTTTAAAAAAAGCATATATGTGTCAATTGATTATCACCATTTGTTCAGACAAGGAATCCAATGATGAGTTTGATTATTAAGTTGCAGAAAAAAAGTGACCTTTAGTGTGTCTTCAGCCACCTGGCAACCTATCGATGCTTGACCCATGGAATATAGTAGATTTCAGTTTGCAAAGAACAGGGTCAATCTCACTTGTTTTGGGAGGACAAAATATTTTCTAACAGTCTCTACAGAAAGTCTCTGCCCAGACTCAAGAGAAAGACAGTTATGTATACAGACAAAGTTTAGACAAGGCATGGAAACTTAGGCCAACACTGCATATTTGGGACATCTGGCAAATTTTTAAAACTAAGAACTGTGTCTTCTGGAAGGGTAACTATAAAGACTTTCATAATATAATTAGCGGGACACCAAGTAACACAAGTCCTCATTTTACTGCATATTAAAAACAAAACAAAACAAAACAAAACTTTCTTCTTTCTGCTCAAGACACATGAAGTTTTTAAAGGAGAGGAGGTATAAAGAGAGGAGAAATTTAGTCTATGTTTTTCTCTGGAAAATCAAACTTACTTTAAAAAAGTATTACTGAGTTTCTTTGTCTCTCATGTGCAAGCCACAGCAATGAATCACTAGTTCCCGGTACACAGTGTGGCTATACTTGGATTTTTGACATATATCTCAGGATGCCATGGACATGGATTCCTTCCAACCACAGACCAGAGGAGAGTGGCCAAGTCCTTTCTGTGATGGAAAACTCACATACAAACCATAGGAGAGTCATGTTAGAATTATAATAATACATTTTTAAGTGATACAAACAAAAGGAAAATAAAGCAGTAGAGTCTTGGAAAAAATCAATCTTAACTTTACCTCACTTTGTTCAGGCTTTTACTTCTTTTGAAATTTATTTCAGTTCCTCAGTCTGAATGCACAGAGGCTGCTTTGTCTTTGCTACCCTGAGTCTCTGTTCTCTTCTTATTATATTCAGTTACTTAGACAATCAACCTACAGAGGTAGAAGCATGACTTTGGAGTCAAACAGCTTCATTTACTTGATAGCTCTTTTTTATATAAGAGAAAAGTGAGGCTCAGAAAGCCCCAGTTAAAACATATAAAAGACTTTCCCGAGGTCAAGCAAGAATTAAGCCCCAGTTAAATTATATAAAAGACTTTCCCGAGGTCAAGCAAGAGCTACCAATATTTGTCTCCCAAGAATGTTGTGAAGATGAAATAAATAGTAGCTATGGAAGGGTTTTTAAATCACTATATTGTTTTATTTTTCATTCCATATTTACTGAGAGTATACTTACTGAAAGACACTTTTATAGATCTTGAGGACATAAAGTGGAATACGATAATTTTTGCCTTTGAAGAACTTCATTAAGATCTGAGTATTCTTTTTACCTTACATTCTCTCATATATACATACATTCTAAAACTAATCAGATCTATGTACCATTCTCTCACAACTCTGATTTAAGGTCTTCAATTTAATAAAATAATCTATGGCAATCCGTTCATGCCTCCTCAGAGCACAATGGGTTACCCCTCAGGATATGTCACATTCAAAATAGAGTTCTTGTAGCCCATGCGGCAAACAGAGAAATGACTAATAGTGGGAATTCAAGTGCCCCACCCATCCGAAGTTCAGCATTCTGTAAATCATATGTGGAAGTGTTTTTTTCTTTTTTTTTTACCTTTTTCTTTTTTGGTACTGACAATATGTAGGAGACTAGTTTTGCTAATACTTTAGAACAATAAAAAAAGATGACCCACTTTTGGGGAAACAATTTGGCAAAATATATCAACAACTTTAAAAATGTTAATATATTTGACTTAGTAATTACACTTTGAAGACTCTCTTAGTGAATTAAATGTTAAAAAAAGATTTTGACAAAGAGGCTAATTGTGCTGCTAGTTATAATATGAAACAATTAAAAGCAGTGTAAACAATCAATTACAGAGCAGTGATCACATAAATTGTATTATATCCATCTGATATAATTTTACAAAGACATTCAAATTATTTTATGAATAATTTCATAAGGAAACATGCTAAAATGTTGATTAAAATTAAAATTTGATTTGATTATGCAAAGTCATATACAGGATTTGAACCAACTGTACAAAATAGATTAATATTATGAAAATACATTCCAAAAATAAAATATTTACTTATTAACTTAACAGCTCTTTATTTTTTGTTTTGTTTTTATTTATTTTTCTATAATTTATTTTTTTCACATTTTATTGATACACAAAATATCTTTTTTTAGAATTATATATATGTGTATTTGAGTTTCAGTAATAATTTTTTGTAATTTTTTCTTTTTAATTAATTAATTTACATTTATTCACTGAGCATGGTCATAGCATAGAAAATGTGATTTCCCATCCAGAATATACTGCATAGTGGCTTAATCATACATGTTATCATCAATAATTTTCCATTTACAGTTTCATATATGTATCTTTTCCCCCTATTTCTCACTCCCTGCCATTTCCTACCCTCCTTCCACACTATCTCAAGTGTCCTTAGCTGTTTTCCATTTCTTTTTTTCCCCACATATTATTGATTCACAAAATTTTTAAAATAATCTAACTTCTTTCAATAGCAAGCTCAGTTGATATATACATATTTATGAATACATGTCTGACTTCAGGCATGAAACTCTGAGTAGAATGAATATACTATAAGGTAGCACCTAGCTGATGCTATACAGCTTACTACAGCCATTAATTATGTATTTTTTACTATATTTTTTAATTTCAAGAAAAGAAGTTTTAGCTTTAATAAATCAAAGAAATGCTAAGGAACTATGCTTTAAACTTAAAGCCAGGAAACAGGTTGAGATTCTGTTAAAATAGTAGATACATGAACCTAATGGCAGCTCAAGACAAGACAAAAATTCTTTTTTTTTTTTCTTTTTTTTGGAGAGGTTTTTGCTATAGGGCGCATGCGCTCGCCAGACAGACAGAGACAGAGAGACAGAAAGCGAGAAATCAATCCCCAGGATGGCCACGCCGCAATCCCCTCTCCTCCATTCTCCTCTCAGGATCTTGGGCACACACGCACACGCACCCAAAGTGAGTTTAAGCCACTGGGTCCGGGACTCGAACCGCGGTCGATCACGTGGGAGTCCAGCGACATAGCCATTACGCTAACTGCTGGTCCCAAGACAAAAATTCTTAAAACTAGAGAACAAAGCCTAGGGGAAAATCAGCAATGTTTTAGTAGTGAAAAGTCACAAAATTCTATTTCACCAGCTCAGTCTCATGTACTTAATCTATCTTCTGTTGTGGTTCAATTTTCCCATATTCAACTTCAGACTTGTCCCCATGATTAAGTTGGCCATTTTTTTAGTTTTTGAACTCTTATTTCTGTGTGACTGCTTTTAATTTTCCTGGTATAGCACTCCTTGCAGAACTTCCTGGAGATCTGGTCTGATGTTGGTAAATTCTTTCAGGTTTTGTTTATCTGAGAATGTGCTCGTCTTTTCTTCCCATATGAAGGCTAATCTTGCTGGGTACAGTATTCTTGGCCGAAATTGCTTTTCCTTTAATACTTTGAATATATTTTCCCATTCTTTCCTCACTCACATTGCTTCTGATGGGCGATATTCTGTCAGACTGATGGGATATGTCTTGTAGGTAACTTGACATTTCTCTCTTGCCAATCTTAGTATCTTGTCTTTGTGGTTATGGCTAATCTGGTGAAGCTTCTTGGAGAAACTCTTCTTGGGTTGATGCTATTGGGGGTCCTTTGTTTTTCTTGGGGCTGGATCTTTGAATGCCTCTCTGTGATTGGAAAGATTTCTTCTAGGATTTCATGGAATAGATTGTCACTGCCCTTATGAGGCTATTCCCCTTCTGACATACCAATTACCCAGATGTTTGGATGTGGGATGGTATCTAGTATTTCTCATATATTATTCTAATTTTTTGGGCGATTTTCTCAGTCTTTGTGGTGGATTTTTCTAGGCCAGCAATTTTCTCTTCTACATCTGAGATTCTATTTTCTGTATGATCTAGTCTGCTTTTAATACTTTCCAGAGAGGTTTTGAATTCCTATATTATTCTCTTCATCTCTAACAGGTCCATTTTGTTCTTTTTTTTTTTTGTAGTGTGAATGTCCTCTTTTAGATCTAGCAAGAATTCCAACTTCTGGAGCTCATTAGCTCCTTTTCCCTGCTTCTTCAGCAGTTCATTATCTCTCTTCTCTTCAATCTCTGTGAGCTTTGTCACCATGAAAATTCTAAATTCTTTATCTGACATTTCCACGCATTTCATCATACTGTCTGAGGATGAAGAGGAGTTATTATTTTTCCTTGGAGAAGAGATATTTTCTTTTTTTTTTTCCCCATATTCCTTGTGATTCTGCAGTGATTTCTAATCATCTTATGGATGGTGTGTTTCTTTCTAATTCTTGAAGTTCAATCTGAGCATTCAGAGGCGTGCAGGAGGAGGTGATCTGTAATTTCACTTCTGTTCCGTTTTCACTGTTTGTGCATCAGAATCAGTGGGAATAGTGGAATATTTGGGCCATAATTATATTCAGGTGTTTAGTCCCTGTTCACTCAGACCTGTCTGGACACTTACTGTGTAGAAGTAGAAATGAATGAGGGAGCTGTTTCAGCAGAAAATCTTCATTTTAAGTCTTTGAAAGCACTATTTCACAGCTGAAGTTCAGGATCCATGTGGGGATGGGTCTGGGTTTATGCCTTTCCTAAAGAGAATGGTGAGAGGCTTTAGAAATGAATGAGGGAGCCGTTTCAGCAGAAAATCTTCATTTTAAGTCTCTGAAAGCAATATTTCACAACTGATGTTCAGGATCCATGTGGAATGATTCACAGAAGATCTTAATTAATCTAAATACTTTCAATAGCAAGTGCAGTTGATATATCTATGAACACATAGCTGACTTAAGGCATAAAACTCAGTGAGTAGAATGAGCATATTATAAAGTAGCACCTAGATTAGCTATATAGCTTACTGCAGTCATTAAGTAGGTATGTTTTTCTTTTTTATGTATTTTTTAATTACAAGAAAAGCAGTTTTAGCTTTAATAAATCAAAATAAATATGTTAAGAAAAATTTGCTTAAGTCTTAAAGCCAGGAAAAATTTTAGGATTCTGTCTAAATAGCAGGTAGATATTAAAAACTCAAAAAACGGATATGGACAAAGCTAAAATCTAGTAAGAAGGGCACTGCAATTTTATTCTGAAACATTTTTTCTCCTTCCATTCTCCCTTTTACTAAAGAGAGGTATAAACTAACTTATTTGCAAAAAAATATTAATTTAATATCAATTTGGTCTGTTATTTGCACAAAGCCCCATAAGAATGCTCATCGATTTAGATGGCTTCGCTGGGACCTTCTATAAGCAATACCAGATTAGACTCTAAAAAGCCTTCCAAGGCTACTGAGTCAAGTCAGGAACTTACCCACTTGACTGTGCCTTTAAGTTCCTTTTCTTAAAACTTTTCTGGGCTTGTCAGAAAGTGTTATTCTTTACTTAACTGCCAGTCAGAACTATTTATGGTACCAGACAATCTTTTGAAGAGCTTCTGTTGGCTTTCTAGAAATCTACCTTAGCTCCTTTGCTTTCTGGTCTTACCTACAGAAATAACATTCCAGTCAAAGCCCTAGTAATAACCAATATTTTCAATTTCTTATACAAGGCAACAGATATTATTTAACTTATGCAAATAACCACAAAATAAGAACACTCCCAAATATTTTCCAATTCCAGAGGGGTCAAGAAAGGAGAAAAGTTTGTTTCAATTAAAAAAAATAACAAATTGCTGAACCAATCAACAACTCAGAAAAAAAAACAAAAATCCTTAAATCTGTAAAACAAAGCATAGAAGAAAATCAGTAATGTTTTAGTGAAGAGTCATAAAATTTTATTTCACTAGTTCAGTCTCATGTAATTAATCTCTCTTCTGTTGAATTTGCAGTGTTACTGTGACCCAATCTTCCCACTTTAAAGTCTGGAAGTTAACATTCAACATAATTGATTTTTCCTTGTCCATACAATTAGGTTGGCCATTTTCTTGTTCTCTTATTTCTGTGAATCCACCTTTAGTTTTCTCAGTATACTACTCCCTTCAGAAATTCTTTAAGAGCTGGTCTGGTGTTAGTAAATTCTTTCATGTTTTGCTTATCTGAGACTGTTTTTATCTTTTCTCCCCATATGAAGGATAATCTTGCCAGTTATCATATTCTTGGTTGAAATTGTTTTTCACTTAACATTTTGATTATGTTTTCCTATTCTTTCCTTGCTTGCATTGTTTCTGATGAAAGATCCAATGTTAGCCTGATGGGATATCCTTTGTAAATAACTTGACATCCATCTCTTGACAATTTTAGTGTCTTGTCTTTGTCATTTTGATCAACTGAGCTATGATGTGCCTTAGAGAAGATCTTCTTGCGTTGATTCTATTTGGGATCTTTTGTATTTCTTGGGTCAGATATTTGAATGCCTCTCTAGTTTTGGAAAGTTTTCTTCCAGGATTTCATGGAGTAGATTATTTTCACTTTCTGGGATACCAATTATATGGATGTTTGGGCATTTAACAGCATCTACTATTTCTTGTATATTATTCTCATTTTGGGGATTATTTTCTCAGTCTTTTTCGTGATATTTTTCTAGGTCAGAAGTTTTTGTCTTCTACATCTGAAATTCGACCTTCAGTATGATCTAATCTGCTTTGAATACTTTCAAGGATTGTTTTGATTTCCTGTATTATAGCCTTCATCTCTAACAGTTCCGTTTGATTCTTTTTTATGGTGTGTATTTCTTCTCTCAAATCATGCAAGAATTTCCTCACTTCCTGGAAGTCATTGTCTCTTTTCTCTTGCGTCTTCTGCAGTTCATTTCTTTCCTTTTGCATCTCTATTAGTTTGATACTATAAATATTCTGAATTCTTTATCTGACATTTCCATGAGTTTCATTGTACTGTCTGAGGATGATGAGGACTTGTTCTTTTTCTTTGGGGAAGAGATATTTTCTTGGTTTCTAATGTCTCTTGTGCCTCTGTGATGCTTTCTGGTCATCTGATAGATTATAGGCTTCTTCCTAATTTCTTGGTGTTAAATCTGAGCCTTCAGAGTTGTGCAGGTGGGACTGATTCACAGTCTCTCTGCAGTTCCATTTCCCTGATACTCACAAGGAAAACTGCTTTTGTTGTTTGAACTTGATATTTCAAAGATCTCCAGGTTTCTAGAGAACTGGTGCACCTAGGCTGAGCTGTGGGGTTTCAGCTGAGAGTTTAGAGGCATGTGGAAGGAGATGGAGAGATGAGCTGCACTCTCTCTGCAGTTCCATCCTTCTCCTTAATGCTCACTCTGCAGTCTCTTTCTCTGATTTTTAGTCATTTGGTGGTGTATTGACTTTTGGTTAATTTGTTGGAGAATGTTTCTGCAACTGTAAGCTCATGTGTCTCCACTTACTGTGAAGTATTTCTGTGCCAATTTCCCTCCTCTACTGTGTTTTGCAACGTGGTAGCCACAGAAAGAGATTTGAGTTCATATTTATGAAGAGGAATTTCTCCCTTTGTGCATAAGTTTCAGTGGGGATTGAAGATTTCTCTCTCCCTACAAGTATTCAAATGTTTGGCTACTCTGCACCTAGATCTGTTTAGACACTCCGTGTGTGATGGCTGAACAGCAAAGTGAGAGAGTAAGGTAAAAGAAAAAGTAAAAGAAAATAAAGGGGAAAAAAGATAAAACAAGACAATAGCAATTATAAAAAGGAAAAAAAATTAAAAACTGAATGGGTCAGGACACAGTTTAGATGTATGTGGTTTCTGAAGGGCCTGTGATTTTCTGTCCTATGTGGGGATGGGGGAAGGTAAAAATTAGCAAAATAAAGGAGAGGTCAGAGAGGCAAGGAAAAGTATTTTAAAAATTCAAAAAGTGTATATTTAAAGCAAGAGACAGAGAGAAGACAGAGATTGCCCTATCTGTCTAGTGTTTTGGGTCTCATGGGTGAAGTTGGAGCAGAAAATCTTCTGTTGCCCTAGTCCCTGAAAAGGGCAGGACACAGCTCAGATGTAAATGGCTTCTGAAAGGGCCTATGATTTGCCTGTCCTGTCTAGTGTTTTGAGTCCTGCAGGTGACGTTAACAGATCTCTAATGAACACTTAATACTTACTACGTGCTTCCTATATACTGGGTCTACACAGGTGAACAAGATAAAAACAGCCCTTGCCCTTGTAAAGAGGGAGGACAAGAGAGAAAATACTAGTTATTAAGTGTATAAGGTGAAATACAGGAAATAAAAGGAGTTACATGAAATAATCTACTTTGAGAAAATTAACTTAAGAATAGATGGTCAATGAAAAATTTGATACAATGACATTTATGTTAAGACTTGAATACTACATGGGACCAGCAGTTAGTGTAATAGCTATGTCGCTGAACTCCCATGTAGTCGACCGTGGTTCGAGTCCCAGACCCGGTGGCTTAAACTCACGCTGGGCATGTGTGCGTGTGTGCCCAAGATCCCAAGAGGAGAATGGAAGAGAAGGGATTACAACATGGCCATCCCTCCTGAGGAGTGATTTCTCGCTTTCTGTCTCTCTGTCTCTCTGGCAAGTGCACGGGCCCTGTAGCAAAAACTTTTCCAAAAAAAAAAAAAGACTTGACTACTACAAAGACATCATCCATTAAGACTTGAATAAGAGATGTCCAGACTAAAGATATGGCATGTGCCAAGACTCTGAGAAGGAAATTGACCTGACATGTTCCTACAACATAAAAGGGTCAATATAACATATAATAATGAGCTATGGAAAAGTATTATCTGATAACACTTTTCTGATCAATTTGGAGAGTTAAGCATGAGCTCGATTATGCATTATTTTATAGCTATAAAAAAGTTTAGATTTTAAATAAGCCATTGAATGGCTAAAGTTTTTTTACATAAAAATAATAAAAATCAATATCAAAACATACCATAAACAAAGTAAAAAAGCAAATGAGACATTGAGGGAAACAATTTGTAGCAGGAAAGGAAGATACCCTTAAACAAAAAGAGTTGGACCAGGTGGTGGCACAGTGATAACACAACTAGACCCACATGTGAAAGTTCCTGGTTTCATGTCAGGACTTCTTGTCAGGCACATGTAGGTGTGCCTGTGATCCAGACTGGCTGATGCTGAGGGCTGTGTCATAGTGTGAGGACCATGTTGCTGGTTCCTCTCTCCCTCATGTGTACACACACGTCCTCTGCCATAAAATAAGGAGTTTTTACAAACGAGTATGACAAAAGATGAATGCCCAGGAAAGAACAAAGGACATGAACTATTAACCCACTAAATAAAAATATACAGGCTATATACAAACATTAGATAATCTAACCTTAATAGGAAATAAATTCAAATTAATGCAAATATGAAATAATGAGGCTAAAAATCTTTGTAGAAAAATTAAAGTATGTGCTTATTTTGGTGTAAAAAGAAGAAATCCATGCATATTTTTTTAATACGTATTGTTCATGAACTTTTTTTAACTTGTTTTTTAAATTTCAAGTTCTTTTATACGTTCACTCATCATGTTATTTAGCTTGCAAAGTGAATATTCCAACATGTGTACAGTCCAGTTGATAATACTATAAAGTTATCTTCAACAGATAATACCCCATTTTGTTGTCCCATTAATGCTTTGCCTCTCTATTTTTCTCCTTAATGTCCTTTCTCAGACTCTTCTCCTTCACCCACCCTCTTTCCACACTATATCTGGTATTTGCAACCATTTACTATGTTTCTATATCCTTTAGTCAATCAGTTTCAGTCATAGAGTGTGGACACTTCGGTAGATGTTAAGTGGAGACATACAATGGGTCTCCATAGTGTGGCTTGCTTTACTCAGCAGTAAATCTTCCATATTTATCCACTTTCTGTTGCTTATGAACATTTTGAAGACCCCTTGCTTTTCTAACAAAATAGCAGAAATGAAAAGTGATAATATGTAGTTTAGATGAATGTTCAGGGAAACAGGAACCATTATTTATACTACAAATTGCTACCTTTCAGGAAGACACATTTGTTTCAGTAATAACATTTCCAGAAATGTTTACTTTATCAATTATGGTGTTTAGCGCTCTGTAAAGCTTATCCTCAAGGGAACAAATGACACTCTTTTAAGCTGTATAGATCTATGATGCAGTCTTTGACATTTGGTATGAATGAATTCGCATATTTATACATTAAAAGAGGATGAGGGAGAAGTTAATGCTTCACCAAAAGTCTAAAATATATCATTTTAAATACTTTAGCAAGATACAACTTTTTCCCACCCCTCAAATCATGCAGTCATCCTCAACAAACATAAACTAAGTGATATGCTAAACACTGTACATGCAGAAAGAGAGATGGAAGACACAAACTTTGAGCAAATTTACTATAAAAAGAAGAGAAAAACCCTAGTAATTAATTAATTTGTGTATTATTTTAAATTTCAACGAGAGATACCAAAAAGACGTGTGTATTTTGACCTTTAACCCTGCATTTCAACTTCTAGGAACTAGTCTAACAAATAATTAAAGACTCAAACAGATTTAGCCACAAGGATGCTTATTACAATACACTTTATAATTACAAAATATTGGTGACAACTTAAATGGTAACATAATTGTGATCTATACAGTCAAAATAATAAATACTATACAACCACTTAAAATGATATTGTACATGATTATTTACACATTGAAATATTCACAATATATTGTAAAACAAATAGATTACAAACATTATTAATATTTTCTTTCAAATTTTAATGGATTCAATTAATACATGGATAAGAAAATTATGTTGATTATTTGTCTTCTTTCAGCTTTTGCTTACTTTGTGTCTTCCTTTTTGCTCTTTTGTGTCTGAAAAATATTTTCTTATTGAAAATGAATAACCTATGTAATTAGAAAGAAAATTTATTTTTAAGAAGGAAAGTAGTGCTAGAGAAAGTAGATTAAAGAAAAACAAGAAGCTTTGATGAAAGATATTGAAGAAGATACTTTAAAAATCCATAATACTTCTCTCTCTACAAAGCTTAAAAATTGTTAAAATTGTTCATTGAAAGAGTGCTCTGTCACTAGACTAATCAGAGAGACTTCTCAAAGGAAATCATCTTTTATGATGGTCCTTTTTACCTCTTCACACATGAGCACCTTAATTAAAAGTTCATCTCAAGGCTGGAATGACAAATAGAAAGTAATTTTTCACCAATTTACTGAATAGTCTAAAGTAAAATTACAGATCTTCATGGATTTTATTTTCCTGTTCCAAATAACTTCTAAAAGTAAAACTGAATTCATTAATATAATTACATGTGACAGTGGCTAAGTTTTTGTAGAGGTTTTGACATGAAGGATATTTCGCATGAAGTCCCTCCTACCCCTATCTCCACCAAAAGTGAAAACTTATACTCACTTTAAGACTCATGGCTGGGACCAGCAGTTAGCATAATGGCTATGTTGCTGAACTCTCATATAGATGACACAGTTCAAGTCCCAGATCCAGTGGCTTAAACTCACACCGGTGCGTGTATGTGCGTGCCCAAGATCCCGAGAGGAGAAAGGAGGAGAAGGGATTGTGGTATGGTCATCCCCCTGGAGAGTGATTTCTCCCGTTCTATCTCCCTGTCTCTCTCTGTCTTTCTAGCGAGTGCACACACCCTATAGCAAACACCTCTCAAAAAAAAAAAAAAAGACTCATGGCAAATCCTGAATCATTGTGCATTTTCATATGCTCAGTTTTCCATATGCCTTCTCTACTACATGTTCTGCCTCAACAAAAAAAAAAGTACCAAATGCACAGATAGATATGGATGTGGATAGATAGATAAACATATAAATATGTAGTAGATATTCTTCCTATCCTCCTATAACATATCTTAAATTTAGAGTTCTTTATTCCTAGAAAATCCTAGATGGTATTGTTACTTTTCTTTTTTTATTTTACTTTGCTATGGGGTACATGAGTTTGCTGGAGGAAGACAGAGAGACAGAGAGATAGAAAAAGTGAGAAAGCACCCACACACACACCCCCCAGAGAAGGATGGTCATGCTGTAGTCTCTTCTCTTCCATTCTCCTTTCAGGATTTTGGTCACTTACCCACACATATCTAGCATGTTTTTCAAGCTGCTGGGTCCAGGACTCGAACCATGTACTTGGACATATGAGATCCAGTCACCTTAACCAACACACCCCTGGATGGCCTGGAACTATTGTTACTTTTAATAGTTCCTTCATTGTAAAGCCTATGTCTCATCATTCAGACAACACTGAAGGCTGAACACATGCACACATGGAGGAGCCTACTATATTCTTCTCACATATGAGATTAGGAATAATCAAAGGCTTTAAATAGGTCAAATATCTTGCAATTATAAAGGCTCAGAAGTCTTGTTATATGCTGTCTGCAAGCTTGATAACCAGGGAAGATGATGGTGCAATTCAGTCCAAAAGCTGAAGGACTGAGAATGGGGTGAGAGGCGTGGGAGAGGGGAAAGGAGGACGTGCTAGTGTAAGTTCCACAGTCCAAAACCCACAAAATTAGGAGATGTCATGTCTGAGATCAGGAGAAGATGGCCATTCCAACTCAAGAAGAAAAAGAGAAATTATCCTTCCTCCTCCTCTTTCTTTTATTTAGGCTTTCAAAATGCCGCCTCATATTAGTAAGAGCAGATCTTCCTTACTCAATTTTACTGATTTAAATGCTAATCTTTTCCAGAAACACCTTTACAGATGCAGCCAGAAATCATGTTTAACCAGATATCTGGCCTTCTCTTTAACTCAGTTAAGTTGACACATAAAATTAACCATCACATGCCCACCCTTTGTCAACGTGCACACATATGCAGCTTTTTAAACCATACTTAATCTCCAAATAAATAACAAGGTCATATTTCTTCCTAATATAATTTTTCTGTGTAAACAAAAACACACTAATCTCTTCCTTAGGTGAAGAAGTAAAGTTCTTCAGTGATGTTTTCTTTTCCTCCAGTATCTTGTAACTTAAATACTACAATGTAAAATTAATGAAACTTAAATACTGATGTAAAGTCAATATATTCTATGGTATATGATAAAGGAATAATAGAGAAAAGAAAACAAAAGACATTTGATTAACATATATATATATATATACATAATAAAGTATATATATATATATATAATAACATATGTACTTTTAGCATAATAAAATAAGGAAGAAATGCCTATGACACTACAGTCATCATTTCTTTAACTGATCATATAGTGGCATTTATATAATTATTATCTTCTTCTACCATCCATTCTGTATTTCCTTTACTTTGAGCAAGCACTTCCAATAGTCATAGTTCCTTATCTGGTAGAGTGATCCAAGCCTTAATTCCTGGGTGCTCTCTCAGAAGTCCATTGGCTTGGGAAGGAGGCTGACTGGTATACAGAGAAAGAGGCATCCTATCCACTTAATTATTAAAATCTTCCTCTGTTGAGATCACCCTTCATTGAACATTCACACAGGACACAAAAATCATTATAGTTCTTCCCATTGAACATTCACACAGGACACAAAAATCTTTATAGTTCTTCCCATTCAAAGAGGTCTAGCCACATACTTCTTTCCCAAATTCTTTATCAACAACTTGTCAATCATATTCCTTCCAACTCCTGACTATCCAGCCAAATCATTGGCTACAGTCAATAAATTGGTATGTAATAACATATCCAGATCATAGGGAGAGAAAGCAATTTGGAGTTTGCTAGAAACAGCGGTTGGGGTGGATGAGTGAGGAGTGACTGCTTAAGGGGTACTTAGTTTACTAGTAGTGATGGTGACAGAATGTGGTGAATGTATTAAAAGCCATTTAATGTATGTACACTTCAAAATGATTGAAGTAGTATCTTTTATGTGACACTAATTTCACCCAATAAAAAATTTATAATATTTTCTTATTTTTCACTGGGGTTTTCATAAACAGAGATAAAAGAGGTAGACATGGGATATAGAAAATAAAACCATTGACCAATACAGTGTTTGGTTAAATGGTAAAGAGGTCATTAATTTCTCATTGTGGATGGAATGAAAGTTTGTTCCTTATTGGGACCAGCAGTTAGTGTAATGGCTATGTCGCTGGACTCCCATATAGTCGACCACGGCTCAAGTCCCGGATGTGATGGCTTAACCTCATGCTGGGCACATGTGCGTGTGTGTGTGTGCCCAAGATCCTGAAAGAAAAATGGAGGAGAAGAGATTGCAGCGTGGCCATCCCCCCTGGGGGTGTGATTTCTCACTTTCTGTCTCTCTGTCTCTCTCTGTCTTTCTGGTGAGCACACGCTCCCTATAGCAAAAAACTCTCAAAAAAAAAAAAAAGAAGAAAAAGAAAAAGAAAAAAAAGAAAGTTTGTTACTTATCATCTGCTGAGTAAATAATTTTTAAAAATTTAAAAAATTTACATTCAATCACTATACTTCCTTACAGTGTACAGTTTGGTTTTTCTCAGCATCAATACAGTACATATTAATCAAGTCAAAGACATTACCACACATATTATCAATAGTTAATTTTAATTTTAGTATAGATTTAATGTTTTGTATTTTCCCTGATCCCCTCCTTCTCATCCCCTATTACTCACATCCTCCTTTACTGTCTCTAGTGTTTGCAATTTGCATCCCTGTATTATACCTTACAATCTTTCTGTTTCTGCTATAGAATGCAGACTTTTAGTATATATTAAATGGGGACATACTATGCCTCTCTTTCATAGTCTGACTTGCTTGGCTTAGCATTAAATCTTATATATTTGTTCATTTTATATCAAATGTCAGTGTCTCATTGTTTTTTATGGCTGATTAGTATTCCATAGTGTACATGTGTCACAGTTTTTCAATCCACTTGTCTGTTCTTGGGCATTTGGGTTGATTTCGTGTCCTAGCAATTGTGAATAATGCTGCAATAAACATGGATGTGCAAATGTCTTTCCCATTCAGTGTTTTCCTATCCCTTGGGAAGACACTTAAGAGTGGAATTATTGGGTTATATGGTAGTTCTTTGTAAATCATTTTTATAAAATTTGTTACATCTTTCTTGCATGAAAAAGAGTGTGTGAGAGAGACAGTACCTCTTCCTGGGTTTTGATGCCATGATCCAATCACAGTGTCTGTCAGACCTGATTATGGGCACACTTTTGCCCAGCATATTAATGGAGGTATTTGAACTTTGTACTGGGAATCGTCCAATGTGGTATTATCTCACAGAGAGCATCACGTTTTACTACCATGCCTCTGTCTGTCTTTTCATAGTTTTCAATATACAGAATAAATTCAGCTATTTTCAATTCTTTTCCTGCTCAGAACTTACTGATTTTTTATTTCATTGTCAAATCAAATTTAGCAAAAATGGCAGGCAGACATAGCATCACCAACCTTTATTTTTTATTTATTT
>NW_006159984.1:373550-376459 GCF_000334495.1 Tupaia belangeri chinensis | reverse complement strand
TCACCAGACAGACAGAGAGAGACAGAGAGATAGAAAGCGAGAAATCACCCCCGAGAGGGGATGGTCACGCTGCAATCCCTTCTCCTCCATTATCCTTTCGGGATCTTGGGCATGCACGCACACGTGCCCGGCATGAGTTTTAAGCTACCAGGTCCGGGACGCGAACCGCAGTCGACTACGTGGGAGTCCAGCGACATAGCCATTACACTAACTGCTGGTTCCCACCAACCTTTATTTTGGAAGAGCACAATAAACCCTAAACTCTAGCTTACATTCATTATTTTATTAAGAAAATTACATTATAGCTTAAAAAATAAAAGGTTATACTCTGAGAATAATGAAACCTTCTTTAATGGAATTAATTTGTACCTGTGAAAAACTGGCCACACTCTCTACTTTTGTCATAGACTGGCATAAAATATTATGAAACAGCATTTTTTATGAATTAATATTTTGAAAACTACTATATTAGGACAAAGTACATTTAATGACAATACAATGTTCTATTGTATGAGTACAGCATAAATAATTTAGCTAACTTTCTATTGGTGGTATTTTAAGTTTCTACTTTTGTAGTTACATGCACAAATGATTATTTTCTCAAGATATATTAATATGAATGTAATTTATGGGTCAAATAATAAAGTGTTATTTTTAAATTTATTTTAGAGAGAGATTTTTCTATAGGGCACGTGTGCTTGCTGTGAAAACAGAGAAAGACAAAGAGACAGAAAATGAGAAATCACCTCCCGGGTGGATGACCATACTATCTCCTCCATGCTCCTTTCAGGATTTTGGGTACACACCCACACGCACCCAGCATGAGTTTAAGCTGCCGGGTCTGGGACTCAAAGCACAGTCAACTATGTGGGAGTCTAGCAACATAACCATTACACCATCTGCTGGTCCCAAATTTTTTAATATGTGTTGATGATTATTGTATAAACATGTGTGCGTATATATACAATTGGCATCCATCAAGTATTAATTAAAAATATATCAATAATTAGTGAAAACTCTAATAAGAAAGCTTTTATCTATGAAATATACGATGTTAAATTTGTATTAACTTTATATTTTAAAAGAACTATATATTCACATGAAGCTACAAAGATAATATGAGGAAGTTCTACGTATATTTCACATGGTTTCTTCCTATGGTTATGTCTTACCTAGCTGTACTATAAAATCAATTCAGAAAATTGTCATTGGGACATACATTGTGTGACTATATATTCTGTCATTTTTTCACATGTGTATATTCCTTATCTCAATCAGATACAGAATTATTCTATTAATATCAGTAAAAATATTTACTTTTGCTAAGCCCTCTATAACCAGACCTAGTTTCATCTCTAATCTTTGGCAACCCCAACATTTTCCTCTGTTCCTATGATTTTTGTAAATTTGAGCATGTTATATATTGTTAACATGATTTTTTTTTCATTCAACATAATGTTCTTGAGATGCATCCAAGTTTTTACATATATCAACTGTTTCTTTTGCTGAATAGTATTTCATTGCATGAATGTACAATTCTTTAACATTTTGCCTGTTAACACTTTTGGTTATTACAAATAAGACTGTTATGAACAGTTGTGTACAGGTTTTTGTGTGGATACAAGTTTTCATCACAGTGGAGTAAATGCACAGAAGTGTAATATCTGAACTTTATAATAAGCGTATGTTAAGCTTTTTTAAAAAAATGGGCAATAACTATTTTCCAAAGTATATACTATTTTACATTCTCACCAGTATTGTTTGAGAAATCCAATTCTTCATAATTTTTGCTAGCATTTAATATTGTTATAGTTGTGTATTTCAGCCCTTCTGACAGTTGTGTCAATATTTCATCACATTTTTAATTTTCATTTCCTTAAATCTTCTGATTATTAAATAACTTTTCAAGTTTCTTTTCATCCATGCATCCAGGCAACTGGTCATGTGGGATATAGTCATCTTCTTTTGTCCATTTTAAAATATTATGCCTTGATTTATTACTGTTGAATTTTGAGAGTTATTCACATTTTCAGAGCCTGAATATTTCTTTTTCAAGAGTATTTAACTAATGAATTTTTTTGTTAGTTACATGGCTATTTGAATTATTTCATTTCATATTGGGTGAGTTATTGTAGTTTATACTTTTAAATGATTGGTCCATATAGTCTAAGATATAAAATGTATGTATGTAGAGGTGTTTATAGTATTCTTTTATTATTTTTTATGTCTACATGTTCTTTAGTAATGTCTTCTATCTTATTCCGATATGGGTGGTTTGTCCCTTTTCATGTGGGCATGAGTTGTCTGTTTTTGTTTTAGTCAGTTTTCCTCAAGATTTGTCAATTGTAGGGAACCAGCAGTTAGTGTAATGGCTATGTCGCTGGACTCCCACGTAGTCGACCGCGGTTCGTGTCCCGGACCCGGTGGCTTAAAACTCACGCCGGGCGCGTGTGCGTGCGTGCCCAAGATCCCGAGAGGAGAATGGAGGAGAAGGGATTGCGGCGTGACCATCCCCCCTGGGGGGTGATTTCTCGCTTTCTGTCTCTATGTCTCTCTCTGTCTGTCTGGCGAGCGCACGCGCCCTACAGTGAAAAACCTCTCCAAGAAAAAAAAAAAAGATTTGCCAATTGTATTAAATCTCACAAAGGACCAGTTTTTTGTTTACTTGATTTACTGCACAGCTTTTCTTTTTCCAATTTAATCAACTTATTCCATTATCTCTCTTATCCTCTTCTTTCTGGTTAAGTTTTATTTTATTCTTTTCTAATTTCTTGAGAGGTGAATGCAGATTTGTTTTTTTGAGAGGTTTTCGCTATAGGGTGCGTGCGCTCGCCAGACAGAGAGAGACAGAGAGACAGAAAGCGAGAAATCACCCCCCAGGGGGGATGGTCACGCCGCAATCCCTTCTC
>NW_006159984.1:367646-373406 GCF_000334495.1 Tupaia belangeri chinensis | reverse complement strand
CTGATTTTTTTATTTGAAACCTTAATTCTTTTTTAATGTAAGAATGTCATGCTGTCTGGGGCCAGCAGGGAGCTTAGTGGTTAAGACATTGGATTCCCACATATCCAACCAAAATTGGCCTCCTGAACCTGGTGGCTTGAAAAATCACCCTGGATGCATGTGCATACGTGCCCAAAATCCTAGGAGGAGAATGAAGGAGAAGTGATTGCAATGTGGCCACCCTCCTTGGGGAGTGATTTCTCACTTTTTTTTTCATTGTCCCTCTCTGTTTTTCTCCTCTCCAGGGATCATATGCACCCTATAGCAAAAAAAAAAAAAAAAAAAAAAAATTAAAAAAAAATACATAAGAAACTTAAAAAAAATATACTATGAATTTCCCTTTCAGCACCACTTTAGCTGCATTCCACAGATTTTTATGTTTATATCAATTTTCACTTATTTTCAGGTATATTTTGATTATTTACTTGAAATTTACTCTTTTTGCCTCACAGATTATTTCGCAGCATATTATTTATGTTATTTAGTTTTCAAGTGTTTGGAGATTTGGAGATTTTATTTTTCTGTTTTTGATTTCTAGGTTGATTTCATTTTGGTCAAAGCACATGCTATACATGATTTCAAATATTTTATGTTTATAAAGGTTTGTTTTATGGTGTAAAGTATTATTTTTCTTAGAACAATTTTTTTGGCCACTAGAAAATATGTGCTTTGCTATTGTTGGGGAGAGTGTTCTAATAAAGTATATTAAATTCTGTTGATTGGTGGTGATGTTTAATTAAGATACTTATTTTTTTAATTGCCAGAGGGCACATACATTCTCCAGAGAGACACAAAGTGATACAGAGAGAGAGAAAGAGAGAGAAAGAAGTGAGAAAGTACTCCTCCCATGAGATATGGTCATGCTGTAATCCCTTAGTCGCCATTTCTCCATTTTGTCTGAATCTTGGGCACTCAGGTCCATGCACCCAGTGTGTTTTTCAAGCTGCCAGAGCATGGATTTGAACCATCAACCATGTAGATCTGTCTCCCTCAACCATTAGGTTGTGAGTGGGGCCAGCTCTAGATATTTATTTTTTTTTGATGTAACAATTTGTTGCTATAAATTTACCTCTTATAACTACTTTTACTGCATCCCATACATTTTAGCATTCTGCATTTCTATTTTAATTTGTCTTGAGATACACATACATACACACACACACACACACACACACACACACAAACACACACACACATAAATATATTTTTGAGAGTTGTTTGGTATAGAGCACATGTACTCACCAGAAAGACAGAGAGAGAAGAGAGACAAAAAGCGAGAAATCACCCCCCGCCCCAGTGGGATGGTCACACTGCAATCCCTTCTCCTCCATTCTCCTCTCAGGATCTTAGGCATGGATGCACATGTGCCCAGTGTGAGTTTAAGTCACTGGGTCTAGGACTTGAATAGCAGTCGACCACATGGAAGTCTAGCGGCATAGTCATTATGCCAGCTGCTGCTCCCTGTCTCAATATATTTTAAATTTTTTCTTTTCCTTTTCTGTTTGACAAATTTGTTGTTCATGGCCATATTTTTAATTTTCATATTTTCAGTTTTTTCCTAAATTCTTCCTGTTATTATTTTCTAGTTTTATAACATTTTGTTTGGAAAATATAGTTAATATAATTCAATCTTATTAATTAAAAAAAAATGTTTTGTGGCCTAACGTATCACCTATCCACAAAACGTTCCATGTGTGATTCTCCTTGGTTCTTGTAGCCTTCTGTGGGTGTTTGCATGTTTGTAGAAGCAATCTTCTCTTCTGAGATTTATGGGCTGACTTTGGTAAGGAAATACCTTTTCCTGGGGTAGAGTACACTGCAGTATGCTGTGGCATCTCATCTGTTCTAATGGTACAGGGCACTAAGTGTATGAGTTTTCAATAGTTCCATGTCAAAGCAGGCTGGCTGCAGTGCCTTACTAGGCAACTGGAGACTGTCATATTGGCAACCACGTGGTCCTTGGTGGCAAGAGCTGCAGGAAACATGCAGTAGAAGACTTGTTTGATTCCTTAGTGGCTCATCTAGGTCCCATGGCAAGGGATAAAGGCAGGCAGTAGTGAGGACTAAGGCTGATGTTGGTCATGTGCTTGGGTGTGGAGGGCCAGTTTGACACATGCATATGAGGAAAATTGAAAAAGTTCATGGAAAAATGGTGTCAAAGTATAGTTTGAGTGCAAAATTTTTTAAACCCATGTGTAATTTTTCCCATGATACACATTTCTTATAAGCTCTCTGAAGACTCCTCAAATGGTGGTAGGGGTCAGACATTGAGATTTGTGCTTCAGTTATCTTTATCAGTTCTAAAATTTCCATTTTGATATTTTAAAATTGTTGGTTTACTATAAGGTATGTTCAATCACCAGAGTTAGATGGAGAGAGACAGAGAAAAAGTGAAAAATTATCCCCCAAGGGAGAATAGCCATGCCACAATTCTTTTTCCTCTATTATTTGCTCAGGATTTGGGACATCCATGTGAACACATCTGGAGTGTTTTCAAACTATACCGTCTGAGACACAAACCAGGCACTTGTCTATGGGGGATCTAGCCATATTAGACTCCATGCCAACTGCTGGGTCCATTTTAATCTTCCTTATATATATATATGTAAATATATATATATTTTTTTCTAAGTCTATGTATGTCTTTGCTGATTTCTTTACTTTCTACCTTTTCATTTGCTTCAAGCATGTTTACAATTAGCTGCTCATTGAAATATTTTTTTTTGGAGAGATTTTCACTATAAGGTGCGTGCACTCACCAGGCAGACAGAGACAGAGAGACAGAAAGTGAGAAATTACCCCCCAGAGGGGATGGTCATGCCACAATCCCTTCTCCTCCATTCTCCTCTCAGGATTTTGGGCATGCATGTACACGCGCCCGGCGTGAGTTTTAAGCCACTGGGTCCGGGACGTGAACTGCGGTCGACTACGTGGGAGTCCAGCGACATAGCCATTACGTTAACTGCTTGTTCCCTCATTGAAATGTTTTTATGATGACTACTTTAAATTATTCTCAGATAATTTCAAAAACCGTTATCTTAATACTGTGGCACTCCTTTAATTAAAAAAAATACTGTTGTGATTTTCCTGACTATTGATGTAATGGGCACTTTTTTATTGAAATCTGAATGTTTTAGGTATTATGTTATGGCGCTTTGTCTTATCTAAATCTTATCTTTAAATAGACTTCCCCTTGTTCCATGTTGGCAGTGTTAGAGCTATGGGCGGAGCAAGCTGCCAGGTCCAGGACTTGAACTGCAGTTGGCCGTGTGGGCATGTGGGAATCCAGCACCTATAACCACCATGCCACCTGACAGCCCCATATATATTCATTTAATATTACCCACTGGTTTGAAATCTTGGCTTTAGTAAATGCTGTATGTTTTTTTCTTTGTCATGAATATTTTTTTTTGTAAGTCGATGTATAACATAAGATGAATAAGTTATATATGTCTTTTTAAAAAGAATTATTTATTTTATTTTGGGTCCAGCAGATGGCGTAATGGTGACAATGGTAGACAGCGGTAGACTCCCACATAGCCGACTTTGGCTCGAGTCTTGGACCCCATGGTTTAAAATTACTGCCTTGTGCATGTGCATGTGTGCCCAAGATCCCGAGAGAAGAATGGAGAAGGGACTGTGGTGTGATCATCCCCCCAGTGGGTGATTTCTCACTTCTGCCTCTGTTTCTCTGTCTTTCTTGTGGTGTACTTACCCTATAGCAAAAAAATATCTCTCCAAAATAATTATTTATTTTATTTTATTTATGATTGTTATTATTATTATTTAACTTTATATAGTCATCAGAGAGAGAAAGAGAGAGAGGGAAAGTGAGAAAGCAAGCTGCCAGGTCCAGAACATGAAATGCAGTTGGACACATGGAAGTCCAGCACTCCAACCACCACGCCACCTGCTGACCCTATAATATTAAATGTACAGTGTCCTGCGTTAATGCTAAATTCTTGTGCATATTTGCCTCCTGTCCTTCACTTCCTATTTAGTTCTCTTGATCTTGATTCTTTTCAAAAATTGTTTGGGATAACAAATTTCATCTTGAAATCTTGTGCTTAAATTTCTCCTGCTCTTATGCAAAAAAGTACAGAGCACTTTTCAATGATAAACCTGTTTGAAGATTATATGTGTGGAAAGAGATCAAACCAAGTTAAGTCTTGTCATAAGAGCCTCAAATTATCACTTCCTCTCTGGACTTCCCTCTTGAAGAAATACTGTTTAGATTTCTCTGAAAGACCAACAGAACAAACACATATCATCCTTTGCCCTCTTTTGAATAGACTTTTCTGGAGCCTTCCTAAACTATGGTTACAAGATTATAAGGAATGGACTAAATTGCAGAAATATAGCTTCTTTCTCTGATTTATTTTGGATATACAATGACTTTAGATTGCTGTAGCAATCACCAGGTACAAAATGTGGGCATGGAAATGGTGAACTCATAGTTTTCCAGCAGATGATATGTTTCTTTCATTGTGTTTCATTGGTGGCCTTTTACAATATATAGTTCTGAGGAAAGAGCAGAAGTTCTCTCTTCAGCAGCTGAAGGTCACTGGGGTACAAAGCCACAGAGGAGAGTATTAGTTTATCAGGAAGAGTTACTTGTGCTTAAAGTTACAAACTATTTTAGAAACCAGAATTGAACTTTTGTCAAAATGCAAAGGAGGCTAATTTTGTCTCAACTTCCTTTTCCTCTTAGTTGTTCTCCACCCTCTTCACTAAGGCTGTTCCTACTTTAAATTTCCTCACATTCAAAACATGTCTTTTACTATGCTGAGGTATAAGTGCTTTGTAGAAGGCATTGTTTCATTCTTTTTTTTTATTTTTTTTTTCTTTTTTGGAGAGGTTTTTGCTATAGGGTACATGCGCTTGCCAGAAAGACAGAGACAGAGAGACAGAAAGTGAGAAATCACCCCCGGGGGAATGGTCACGCTGCAATTCCTTTCCTCCATTCTCATCTCAGGATCTTGGATGTATACACACACACACACACACACATCTGGCGTGAGTTTAAGCCACTGGGTCCGAGACTCAAACAGCAGTAGACTACATGGGAGTCCAGCAATGTAGCCATTATACCAACTGCTGGTACCAGTGTTTCAGGTACAAAGAATACAGAGATGAATTACACAGGATTTCAACCCTCAAGTTCACAGAGTACAATTTAAATGTTACCCAGGTAATTTTTAAAATAGAAATAAAAGCGTTCAATTGAAGGGCTAGATTGTTAACCTTTAGCATTTTACACACTTTAGAAAAGTTTATGTAGGATCCTAAAATCACTCCTCCACCTCCCAACCCAGCTGCTCTTTAAAATAGATCCATGTTGTGTCAATAGGTTCTTCAGATTAGGGAAGTCAGAGAATTTTAGTGAAGTATACTGTTAATGTTCTAATTAAATTACAAACTTCTTAAAGTTAAGGTATATGTTTTATTTATCTTGGAATACCTAACACATATGACTGTGCTTAGATGTAGGACACAATGGGTCTAGAATTGAATAAGCAGAAGAAGGGATAACTCCACAGAGTAGACTGTGCCTGTCAGAGCTATTTCTTTCATGAATGTATTTGAAAGTGCTCACAGGGCACCTGGAGACTGCCTTCTTTTTTATTACTGCTCAGGCCTTAAATTTCACATTGCACCCCTCCCCATTTGCAAGGAGATAGTCTTTCTCCAAGAAGTTAAAATAGGCTTGCGTGGCCCCCC
>NW_006159984.1:365128-366440 GCF_000334495.1 Tupaia belangeri chinensis | reverse complement strand
GGGATGGGGAATCAGGGATGGCAAGACAAAGGGCAAGGTATGCAGGATGTAAGAATTGGAAAATTATTTGCTGAGAACATGTATGTTGATGTGCTTGATTGAACCAATGCACAGTGTATTTTGGATGGAACATTCATTTGTGTGCTGTGATGGTGTATAGTGAATTAATAAAAAAAAAGATATATTTTCCTATGAAAAGTAAGGAAATTGACCAGGATGTATTAATTTACATAAATATTTTAGATGCAAATAAAAAATTATAATGCAACCCCCCCAAAAAAAAAGTTAAAATAAGCTTTACAGTTGGTGTTTATCCAAAAATTGTTGGACATGACAAAGTGAGTTTGTTTTTTTTAAAATCTAGCTGGTGTATTTTTTAATTAATTAATTTATTTTGTATATACATTCAATCACATTGTTTAGCTTACATTGTGAGCATTTCATTATGTGAACATTTCTCCCCAGTCCCGTTGACCCAAATATCTTCAACCGATAACACCACACTTCCCCGTCCCATCAATGCTCTGCCGCCATATACCTTCTCCAAATGTCCTTCGTTAGGTTCCACTCCTCCACACACACCTCATCTGACATTCACACCCATCTCTTGTGTTTATACAACCGTTAGTCCATCAGCTTCAGTCATAGAGTGCAGACTTTTAGTATGTTAAGTAGAGACATACAATGTCTCTCTTTCGTAGCCTGGCTTTCCTCACTAAGCAGTAAATCTCCCATATCTGACCATTTTCTATCAAATTCCAGGGTCTTGTTATTTTTTATGGCTGAGTAGTATTCCATAGAGTATATGTGCCACAGTTTTTCAATCCATTCCTCCATACAGGGGCATTTGGGTTGGTTCCAAGTCTTAGCAATTGTGAATAATGCCACAATAAACATCAATGTGCAAGCACTTTTGCAATGAAGTTTTCTTTTGTCCGTTGGGTAGATACCGAGGAGTGGGATTGCTGGATCATATGGTAGATCTATTTGTAGATTTTTGAGGAATCTCCAAATTATTCTCCACAGTGACTGGACCAATTTACATTCCCACCAGCAGTGTAAAAGTGTTCCCATTTCACCACACCCCATCCAACACTTAACATTTTTTGTTTTTTTAATCTTAGACATTTTGACTGGAGTTAGGTGGTACCTCATTGTTGTTTTTATCTGCATTTCCTTTATGATGAGGGATGTTGAACATTTTTTCATATGCCTTTTGGCTATTCGTATGTCATCTTTAGAGAGTGTTTTATTCAACTCCTTCTCCCATTTTTTAATAGGGTTGATCATCTTTTTTCCAAACAGCTTCTTT
>NW_006159984.1:363714-364725 GCF_000334495.1 Tupaia belangeri chinensis | reverse complement strand
GGTACCCCTTGTCAAAGATCAGTTGACTGTATGTTTGGGCATTTATTTCTGGGTACTCTATTCTGTTCAATTGGTCCACGTGTCTGTTTCTGTGCCAGTACCATGCTTTTTTGATTATCACAGCTTTGTAGTATATTTTTGGGTTGGGGAGTGAGATGCCGCCCACTCCACTCATCTAGCGTAGAATTGCTTTGGCAATTTGGGGTCTTTAATGATTCCAGACAAATTTTAGGATTGTCTTTTCTAGATCTGTGAAGAATGTGTCTGGTACCTTGATTGGCATTGCATTAAATTGGTAGATTAATTTGGGTAGAATTGCCGTTTTCATTATATTAATTCTTCCAATCCATGAACATGGGATGTCCTTCCATTTTTTTGTGTCGTTTTCAATTTCTATTTTTAGCTTCTCATAGTTTTCCTTATGGAGGTCTTTAACTTCTTTGGTTAGATTTATTCTTAAATATCATATACTTTTGGTGGCTGTGGTAAACGGAAATACTTTTTTTCAGTTCTATCTCAGTCTGCCTGATATTCATATATAGAAATGCTATCGATTTCTGGCTATTGATTTTATATCCTGCAACTTTACTGTAATCATGTATTACTTCCAGTAATTTTTCCATGGAGATCATTGGGTCTTCTATATATGCAATCAGTCATCTGCAAATAGAGAGAGTTTCACCTCTTCTTTTCCTATTAGAATGCCCTTTATTTTTTCCTCTTTTCTGATTGTGTTGGCGAGTACCTCCAGTACTATATTGAAAAGAAGTGGGGAAAGTGGGCATCCTTGTCCTGTTCCTGTATTTAGTGGAAATCTTTCAGCTTTTCTCCATTCAGGATGATGTTCGCTATGGGTTTTTTCATTAATGGCTTTTATTGTACTGAGAAATGGCCCTTCAATGCCAATTTTTCTGAGAGTCTTGATCATGAAGGGATGTTGTATCTTATAAAATGCTTTTTCTGCATCAATTGATATGACCATATGTTTTTTATCTTTATTCCTGTTGATAT
>NW_006159984.1:357804-361204 GCF_000334495.1 Tupaia belangeri chinensis | reverse complement strand
TTCATCTTCTGGGATACCAATTATTTGGATGTTAGGATGTCTACTGGAATCTAGTATTTCTCGTATGTTATCCTCATGTTTTTTGGTTATTTTCTCTATCTTTTTGGTGGTTTTTCTCTAGGTCAGAAGTTTTATCTTCTACATCAGAGATTCAATTTTTCAGCATGGTCTAATCAACTTTTAACTTTCAAGAGAGTTTTTGATTTCTTGTATTACAGACTTCACCTCTAATAGTTCCATCTTATTCTTTCTTAGCATGTCCATTTCTTCCTTCATTATTGTGGAAGGACATTCTCATCTCCTGCAGTTCATTATCTCTTTTCTGTTCAATTCTACCTCGGACATTTTTGTAACGTCTTTTATTTTTTCAAGAAAAGGAAGGGAGTTACTGTGTTCCTTTGTTGGAGACATATTCCCTTGTTTATCCAGACCTGAGGCTATTTTTCTGCTTGTAGCCTTTGGAAGATGTATTCCCTTTTGAAAACCTATTAGGGGAACATTTCTCCCACTAAGAGTAAGAGTGTTTCTTTTTGGCTGGGAATAGATGTTTTCTGAAGTCTCTCTTCTGTTGTTTTTACCAATGTGCTCTCAAGAGGGGAATTCTACTGAGGTGTCTAAAAAGTGGTATCTCCATTCTCACAGGTGGATCAGTACAAGGGAGGATCCCAGATATACTTGCCTTACTAGGGATTTTCAAATATCTGATTCTAGACCTGTCTAGTCCCTCTGGCAGGGTAAAAAATGAAGAGGAGAGGATAATATGAAATGAAATGAAAGACAACAGAGAGAAATAAAGAAAAAGTCTTTATTTCTTTTCTCATGCGACTTCACCAGAGGCCTGTAGGTGGACCTTGTGCCTACTGCCTGGAAAGGACAGTCCGTGAAAAGAGGCAGAGCTAGGAATTAACAAGAGAATAGAGGGGCTCTAAGAAAAAAAGCCACAGAAAAATTCTATCTACCTACCTAGGAGGTGGAGTCTTGGGCTGGGGAGACTGGAAGTGGGGTGGGGGTCAGAGATGACCCTCCCTCAATATGCCTTGCTGGACAGAGGCCTTTAGGTGGGCCTTGTGCCTGCTGCCTGGAAAGGAGGACAGTCTAGGAGATGGAGTCTTGGGTTGGGGAGACTGGAAGTGGGTTAGGGATCAGAGATGACTCTTCCTCAATATCCCTTGCTGGACAGAGGCCTGTAGGTGGACCTTTTCCTGCTGCCTCGAAAGGACAGTCTTGTGCCTGCTGCCTGGAAAGGACAGTCTGTGGAAAGAGCTGTATTTTAATAAATTAGTCAATACAATTATTGCTCTATGTGGAATTTCACATTAATTATTTTATAAGTATGAAACAAGTAAATAAAAGCAAAATTTACTTCCCTTGAGAGAGACAGTGTAATCTAGTCAAAATAACAGAGGCCTTGGGTGGACATTGTTTGAAACCCTAGTTAAGCCACTTATAGCTCTGTAACCTTGGACAAATTGTTTCAGGAAGTCTTTTCTTGGGTCAGCTCCATAGTGGTTAAGTGCTATGTGTAGGGAGCCAGATCCCACATGGCTGACAGCAGTTTGAATCCTTATGTCAGTGGTTTGGTTAACATGCCAGTCATATTTGTGTGCATATCCAAATCCTCATAGGATGAAGAAACAGAGGAAAGAGATTGTGATGTGACTACACCTCAATGAGGGGCATATTCTCTCTCTCTCGCTCTCTGGCAAGCCCACGTATCCTCTGGTAATAATAAAAAAATAAGTATCGGATTTCTCATTTGTAAAATGGGGATAATAATACTTATATGAGGCTGCTTTAGGGTTTTATAATATAATATATGTCTTCACATTTCTCGTTTCAGAGGTAGACTTTGAGTTGCCTTAGGAGCCATGTGATATAATCTTTGTATTCAAATTCCACCCCAAAAGTCTCTGTTATATTGCAGGTGTTTTCAACAAGTGTTTGTGGAATTAATTAACAAATTAAATGCAATTGTACAGAAACAAAGTTTTCTTATCCAGTTTTCCAAGAAACAAAGAGAAAGAAAATTAACTTTTTCACTTGAATAAGATCTACCACCCAATCAATAATTAAACTCTCATTTTTAAATAAATTTCTTAAAGCATAAATTAATTGCTTCATACACATATATGAAAACTTCAGCATTCCATGGGAAAATGCAGTTTAATTTTTAAAATGACTTTGAAGTTAAAGATAAAAGAAAAAAAAAATCTCTGAGCCAATGCTATAAGTTGGAAAACAACTGTAAATGTATTGAAAGCTCATCACAAACCGTGAGGAGTGTGAAAACAGAACACTCACAGTTCAATTTCACAGAAATATGAAATATGTGATAGAGCTTGAAGCAGATTAACTTGTTCTGGTTTTGTTAAAACACCAAAATCTAGGTCAATTTCTTCTATTCAACCATTTCCATGAATATAAATTACAACATCACAGATGACTCTGTACAGTGTTTCTTATTGTCTTTTGCTGCCACAAATGAATCAATGTTGGTTAAAGGAGGCTAAATGGTTACCTCTATCATCCCCAAATAGGTAAACAATATTGGAATTTGTTGTTTCTCAGTCAGAGAAATTTGTGAAAACAAGGGAGGGTGGACTCTAATACGGTTTTAGCAAAGAATGAACTTATACCAATTAGAGAAAGATGATCATTTTGAACAGTAAATGTATATGTGTCCAAATGCATTATTTTTTTAAAAAGATTTTGCCATAGGTTGTGTGTGCTTGCCAGAGAGACATTGAGAGGGAAAATAAGAAATTACCACTCAGGGGAGATAGTCCACCATAATGCTTTCTCCTTCATTCTCCTCCTGAGATTTTTGGACATATACAAACCCAGTGTGATTTTTCAAGCTGCTAGGTCTAGGACTCTTTCTGTGATCAGCCATGTGGTGAGTCCAGTGCTTTAATCACCATGCCACCTTATGACTGTCCTCACCCCATGCATTCCTTTTTTAAAAATAATTATTTATTTGATTTTATTTATTACTATTTTTAAATTTGCTATAGGGTACATGTGCTTGACAGAGAGAGAGAGAGAAAGTGAGAAACCAAGTACCTATGTCTGGGACTTGACTCAGTCTTCCACGTGGAAGTCCAATGCCTTAATCACTACACCACAGGGCCAGCAGTTAGTGTAATGGCTATGTCGCTGGACTCCCATGTAGTCGACTACGGTTCAAGGTCCTGGACCCAGCGGCTTAAACTCAAGCCGGGTGCATGTGCATGCATGCCCAAGATCCCGAGAGGAGAATGGAGGAGAAGGGATTGCGGCATGGCCACCCCTCTGTGGGGTGATTTCTCGCTTCTGTCTCTCTGTCTCTCTCTGTCTTTCTGGTGAGAGCAGGCAGCTTGTAGCATAAACCTCTCCAAAAAAAAAGAAAAAACATCACTAC
>NW_006159984.1:310825-357706 GCF_000334495.1 Tupaia belangeri chinensis | reverse complement strand
CACACGCGCCCGATGTGAGTTCTAAGCCACCGGGTCCGGGACGTGAACCGCGGTCGACTACGTGGGAGTCCAGTGACATAGCCATTACGCTAACTACAATGCTCTCTTAAAGGACCAAGTAACTTTTCTTTCTCTTGTTTTCTTTCTCTTTCTTTCTTTCTTATTCCTTTCTTCCTTTCTTTCCTCTTTCTTTTTATTTTTTTCTCTCTCTCTTTCTTACTTTGTTCTTCTAAGGAGAAGGGACCAAAAAATCCAATATGATTTAAAAAACTAAAACCTTTGAGAATGGAGACTTTGACTTTACTCTTCATCCACTGAGTAGAATACTTACATATACCAGTTATTCAATAAATATTTGCTGAATAGAAAAACGATGCCCTATTTCCTTTCATGACATCATTATTTAGTCAGTGACTTAGACCCAAAGTATAGTCATGTTGATTCACTCTTTCTTTGTTAGAAAAATCAATTCAGTTGTTTCTTCCTGTGTAACATCTCTCAAATACATTTCTTCCTATTTTAACCATCAGTCATATCTGCAACAATCTTCCGGCACACAACAAAGTACAAAGTAGCCTTTTTTTTTTTTTTTCTCTTTTACAACTTTATTTACTCACACCCAGTAATCTACAATAGTTCAGGAATTCTTTTTTCTCAGATCATGGTCACAACTTTTCTATGTTACTGATATGCAATTACTTCACTGTGATGGGTTGTGAGACTTCTAAAAAATTTTCACCAGTCTCATTCTCTCTTCACACTTAATTTCTGAGTACTCGGTCTGGGCCTAACAGAAATTTTGTTCTCATTAGTTAGATTGTGAAAATAATTACTCCAATGTGTATATACTCTCTCCAGTGTTGTAATAGTAATAATTTATCTTCATCTATCAATATCTATTGTTTTCTCTATCATCTATATATGTCTCTTACTCACTTCCCCAAAAAGAAACTTGAAGGCAAAAATAAAGCAATTATAAAACAACACTAAATAAATGTTAAAATAACAACAAAGTTCATCAACTCTTTGCCCACAATTTCAAGAACTTTATGAACCTACAAAGGCCCATTCATGAAATCAAAATTAAAATCTCCTGATTTAGAGGAAGAATGGGAGAGGATTGTGGTAGAAACATGTAATAAGGAATTTCAAACACTGGATTTAGGTTTGAATATCCTCAAAGCTGATGTGAGAAAAATATAAACCCAACTGACTACTCAGTCTCATTATTAAAGAATTCTATTATGTGTTCATCATACCTACTACCTAAAGCAGCTGATCTCCTGACTACTTATGATGGAACAACAATTCAGTCTATTTCTTTTCTGTAACCTAATTCAATTCCCAGTATTGAGGTTTTCTGAACCCTAATTTATACTTGTTCATGGTCTATTCATGATTCTTCCCAACACCAAATCCTTGTCAGCTCATGCTTGAATTATTATAATACTTCTTACTGATTTTCTTGTCTCCAGACTCACTTCCTCACCAATATATCTTCAAATGGTCTTTAAAAATAATCTATTTGATCAAGGTCATTTCTAGTCCATAAATCTCCTTTATAAAATCAAGAAAAATTTGTCCCCACTAATATGACATGTTATTCTGATGAAAATACTTGACTTTTGTGCAATAGAATATTAAACACTTTCCTCCAGGAGATGCAGCACTGTGTTTGGGAGCATTATATTATTTAGATTTCAATTTTCATTTATTTTAACTCTTTTTCAACGCACAATCATATGCAGTAGCCCAGGCTTTGTTTAAATTACTGTTCCAGGATACAACTTTATTGAGACCCCTGGCTGGTAACGATCTATTTTTTAAAAAGAATTGCTTATTTAATTTTATTATTATTACTATCATTTTTAATTTTGTTACAGGACACGAGAGAGAGAGAGAGAGAAAGAGAAAGACCAAGTAATTTTTTATTATTAGGTAGATTATCCTTGAGCTTTTTTCTTTCTCTTGAGAGAGAGAAGGGAGAGAGAGAGAGAGAAGGGAGAAGTGGGGAAAAAAGAGAGAAGAGAGAGAGAGAAGGGAGAAGTGGGGGGAAAAAGTCGCCAAGTCTGAGACTTAAAACCATGGTCAGCCACGTGGGAGTCCAGCACCTGAACCACCATGCAACCTGTTGGCCTCATAACTATATATTGATTATTTTCTCTTTTTTTCTGTATAATCAGATACAGTAGGTTAAACATATGTAAACTTTACATTCAAAAGGAAAAGATCCAGAAAAAAAGGAGGTTCCAAAGGGACACTTAAAATCTTAGGTTCTCAAGTTGTAATTACATCAATAGTAAAACTAACATTTTAGGTAAGAATTAATGGTATCTACTACTAATATATCACTTTTTTTTTTGTTCCAAAGCTTCACTTTTGTTACATTTAATGAGACTTTGTTCAGACAAAAAACTAAATGTTAGTGAAACTTTCCAATGAAATCTATGTCAACATTATAAAATGTAATGTTTGTCTTTGGAATCTTTTTCAGTCCTTTAAAATTAATTTTCTCCATTTTTAGGTATTTTAATCCTATTCCACCCATATCCAAAGTTGCCTAAACAGCACATTTCCGATATGGTGTTAAGGGTTTAATTTTCACATCAGTATATATGGAGGGCAATGCTTAACTCAAAAGAATGCCTGAAAGATTCATCTTGGTCACCGTTATGGGAGACACTGCTAAGCAAAATCTTTCTGATGACCCAGTAATGTTTTCTCTGATTCCCTAAGAGACTCCTATTATTACCATCTTTGGCACTGCAATGTGAGCTAACTATTTCAATATGGCTTGGAAACATTTACCTCATACCCAGCCTAAAGATTATATATGGCTCACACATATGCACCCGTACACCCAGAAAGATAAAAAGGAAAACAAAAGATGATAATAGAGTAAGATGGATGTGTCCATAGCAGGAAGCTCAGTGAATTGTTGACACATTCTCTTTACAAGCACCATAGCAAAGACACATGACTTTTTATGTCAGTATATGTAAATTGCAGCCATTGCAGCCATAGAACCTAAACATTTCTGGACATGCTATCTTCTATAAGTTTAGCAAGGTGTGGAATAGCTACTTGGTAGTCTTTAGAATAGTATAGATATATTCTCCCAAGAAGTAGATGCCTTGCAACATTGAAGCAGGAAATCATGGTAAGGAATAAAACATAAAGGGGAATCAATGAAAAAAAGTTATATTTATTGTTTTCTGCTAAAACGTGGTTAGTATTTTAAATACATTACAATTCTTGTTTTTAAATGGCAAAAGTAGAATTCTAACAGTTAAGCTGAAGATTTGTATAGTCCATACTTTAAACTTTCAGACTAGACTGAGAAAAGTATGGTAGTACGTGGCAAATTAAAATCAGACACTCTGTTCCTGGCTGAAAAGTACAAATCGTGGAAACTGAATTCATCAAAGCCAAAATTTGAATTTTCTTTGCCCACAACATCCTCTGAGGGAAAAGTGTCTCTAAACAATCGAGTGATGCTGACGAACAGAGGCTATCTCCCATTAGAGGTAAACGATTTGGCTTTTTTTTTTTTCCTGTTTTGCTGAATAAACTATGTTACTTCCTCTTTTAGCTGTACAAGCCTGCAGCTCTCTACAGGATATCTGGGTAGAAAGGGTAAGGTTCTTGAATTTCTCTTTACACATTAAAAAATAGAACTTAAAAATCTCTGTGAATTTAAAATGACAATGTGAATTTCTATTGCTTCCATTGAAAATGCAACCTTGAATCTGCCAATATCTTATATTTTGAGAATATATTGTTATGAATAATGGAGACTCCAGTGAGGTAATATCTATTTATAAGTGTAAGTGTTTAAAATGTTCACTGAAACTGCTGCATGCTTCATGAAAGGAAATGTGACTATATAGAATGCTCCCTTCTCTATAATTTAATATGTCATTGACAAAAACCAGAAGGACAGACCTAATATTGAACACTGCTCTTAACAATTCTATGTTAAAATTACAATTGTAATTGATTAAACACATTTCTGTTGGTGTGAACAGTGGTGCTGGGGGAAACTTAGAATTTTAAATCCATGGTTCATATAAACTAAAGCAGCATTCAAATAAGAAATACATTTAAATGCCTAATTAAATCTTTTCATAAGACGAGACTTGACATGCATTCTTGAACTGGAACATTTCCATGTGTGCATTCTTGAGTAAGATGTGATGGTTTCAGATAGTACAAAAGGATTTTCATCAAGCCCTAGAAGCTAACACAGCTGTCAAATCTCAATGGGACTGGTTCTCAATTTACTATGAACAGGTCTTTGGATGTATTTTTAATTTGAGAACATGAGAAATATATTAGAAAGGGGCACAAAGTAAGTGTTCTCCTGTCTGTTTTAGAAGAATTTCCTTCTATTTTCCTTACTTGAGTATTCATGATATGTAAAATTATATATGATCCTGAAGAAGTTAGTGCAAGCTTTACTAAGATATCAGTGAGACCTAGTCATAACAGTACCTTCTGATATGAGAAAGTCAGTGTAATATATATACATACATACATATACACACACACATACGTACACATAGAGAGAGAGATTTGGAATCTGGATTAAAGAGTTGGAGATAATAAATTCTCTTTTAGTAACAGAAAACTCAGGGAAGGTTTTTTTTTTCCCATGAAAAATCAGGATAGAGACTTTATTGTACTACTAGCATTTTTTCTCAGAAATAAAATGTAACTAACAGCTGTAGCCTTCATGAGCATTACTCACAGGATGGCACTGTCTGCATATCATGGTTGTCAAGTGGCCCCATATGTTAGGTAATGAAAATAGCTTTGCCTAATCTCTCTGACCACAAGTATAGGTGGAGAGATTTTTTTCTTCACAATTGTTCCCCTTCTCCCACTCACCAAGCAATTTGACTGAGGAATAAGCCAGTTATTAAATCAGCTGCTGAGAGTGAGGGGAGAAGAAATGAATTATGTGTGTATCCGCATCAGCAAAGTGTAGCATAAAGCTGGTGCTTAGTATGGACTAGACATTTGCTGAATTGTAGGGTTCTGAGGGAGTGAGAGGCTGCTGTTGGTCGACTCTGTGCTGATGTCTTGCTCTATGGAGCTGTGAATGAAGGTGTCCTAGAAGGCAGAGAAAAAGAGTACTTACTAAAACTCAAGACATTTTTCCACTTGGACAAAAATATTGCTCAAGTTTGGAAAATACTTGTCCATAGTTTTCTGGGGAAATAAAATAGTAACATAACTTTAAAAATAAGTTTACAAATTAGCAACTGATTTTGAGTTTGGGAAAAGGCACCACCAACATAGTATATCTCCTAGTCTTGGTTATGTTTCTGCCTGGCTAAGGCAGCTGGACTCCCACATAGCTGATCTCAGTTTGAGTCCTGGACCCAGCTGCTTGAAGGTCAACCTGGGCTCATGTGCATGCATTCCCAAAATCACAGGAGGAAAGTGGAGGAGAAGGTACTGTGGCATGGCCACCCCTTCTGTCTCACTGACTCTGTCTCTCTCTAGGAGTGCATACAAAAATCCTTAAAAAAAAATAAAGAATGAAAGAAGAAAGAGAGAAAAGAAAAAAAGAAAGAAATGTCTTTAATAGTAATCTATCTTCAGAGGTTATTTACTGCCTCTCTAAAGTTCTATTTGTTGAAATGCAAATATGCCTTGAAGTGGTAAAAGGTTAAGCTATTGACAATTTAGTGAATGATTTTATGTACTAGATTTATTAGCTGGATGTTAGATATTCTCAAAAGAGGAAGCCTCACACTTGAAAAGGTACTAGGCGGTTAAAAAGCGGGCAATGGGAACAAGAAGAGAAATGTCATGGGGCAGTAGAAAGGGAATTTCAACGACTTCACACAACTTACCTATAGCCAGAAGTATATTTATAATGTATATGTTCTACACCTAGCCAACCAAGTATGAACATACATTCAAACAGCTCAGAAAGTAAGTAATGCCAGAGGATCGGCTTTTCTGTTTATTCTTTCTACTTTTTAGTTAGGTTTGGAAAAAAAAAATTAATTTTGTTTATTTTTATTTTTAATTTACTATTATTGTTTATACATGTAATCACTATACATCATTTAGATTGTGAAGAGACTTTACCTATCATGATATACACCTCAGACCAGCCCAGTTGAGAATACGATACACGTCATCATCAACAAGCAATAAACCAACATGTTGCATAATTTAATCTGGTAATTTCTAGAGATGGAAATATTTTAATATATTTTTTCCCTTTTAAAATGATTTCAATTGACAATAATTATGGATAGTTATGATATACAATGAGCATTTTGATCTACATTTATGTTGTAGAAAGATTTAATCAAGCTGATTATCATATGATAATAATCATATGATAATACATCATCTCCCCAACTTTTGCAATGAAAACATTAAAAATCTGTACCTCTAGCAATTTTGAAATCCATGATACCTGACCATGCAGTGGTGCAGTAGTAACACAACTGGATACACACAAGCTCATGTTCTGGGACCTTATTGAGCAGGACTGGCACATGTTTTGGGGCCAGCAGAAGATGGGGGTGGATCATGGGAGAAAAATCCTATTGGCAGTGACTCTCTCTCTGTCTCTCCTTTTCTCTCATGGAAGAAATAAATAGATGAACTTTAGGAAAAGAAAATATGCAGTTTATTTTTATTAACTTATTACAATTAGTTACAATAGATCACAAAAACATATAATTTTCTTTTAAAAAATACTGTATAAGGTCCAACAAGTGGGGTGGTAGTTAAGGGTGCTGGAGTCCCATATGGCTGACTGTGGTTAGAGTCCCAGACCTGGCAGCTTGCTTTCTCACTTTCTCTCTCTCTCTCTCTCTCATTCTGTCCCTCTCTGGTCAAATTAAAATAAGTCAATAAATAATAAAATTAAATAAAATAATTATTTTAAAATATGCTATAAAGTAGTTCATTGCATCTATCTATCTATCTATCTATCTATCTATCTATCTATCTATCTATCATCTATCTATCTGTATCTATGTATGCGTTTGCTGGACAACAGTGAAACAGTGAGAGAGAAAGTGAGAAATCATCCTCAAGTGGGATGGCCATGCCACAATCCCTTCTCCATTCTCTTCTCAGGATTTTGGGCACACATGCACACATGCCTAGGGTAATTTTCAAGCTGTCGAATGCAGGCCTCAAACTGTGGTCGACCATATGGGAGTCCAACACCTTAATCACTGTGCCACCTATTGGCCCAATCATTGCATACCACATTTTTCATCCATTTATTTTTTGATGGACATTTGGTTACTTCCATATCTTGGCTGTTGTGAATAATGGGGAAATTAACATAATGAGTGCAGATAGCTCATCAACATGCAAATTTTAATTCCTTTAGATATGTCAATGAAAGTGAGATTTCTGGATCATAGTGTAGTGTTTTTTGTTTGTTTGTTTGTTTGTTTTTGTTTTTTAGGAAACTCCATAACATTTTTTAAAATGGCTCTGCTAGTTAATATTCCTAACAACAATGTGCAAAGACTCCTTCCCTTTTCTGGTCAATTTTTCTTTGCTGTCTTTAAAGTGGAGCAATGCTGCTGTATCTCTATGGGTAAGTCAGAAAGCGTAGAGTTGGTGTGGCCTGAACAATCAAGCTTCCTGTATATCTCCCCAGAGAACTGACACTGATGGGAGATTCAATTCAATGGCTACAGAATGACCACATGTTTTTCAAGAGAGGTTTCTGAAGGATTTCTAATTTTACTTCCCCAAGCCAGGGTGATTTTATGCCAAACAAAAGCAAAGCAGAAACCTATTTTTTTTTAATTGTGTATTAACATTCAAGACAATGATCCACATGGATAGCCAAAATTTATTACTTCATAAGATGATTACCTCCAAAGTGTTTTATATATGAAAAACCTGAGATAAATCCCTTTTTATTGCTTTCCTCTGTGAACCAGCCAATTGTGCTTTAGTGCAGGAAGTCTATTTTATAATTTTTTTACTTTGAAATATATTCTGTTTCACTAGAAGTTGCAAACACAGTATAAGATCTCAATGTACTCTTCACCCAGTTTTCTTCAATAAGAATTTGAAAAACTATTATATGTTATCAAAACCAAGATATTGACATTCATATAATACTATTAGTGTTAACAAAACCTTACTTAGATTTAACCAGTTTTTACATTTCTCATTTGTGTGTGCGTGTATGTATATGTATAATTTTGTAAGATTTATTATATACATATATACATGTAACCACCATCACAATCAATATTCAGAACTGATCCATCACCACAAAAATTTTCCTTTCTTCTATACCTTTACATCACAATCTCTCCCCATCTCTAAACACCTTGGTAACTAATGAGATATCCTCTATATCTATAATTTTGTCATGTTGAGGATGTGAATGGTATCAGTATATAATCTTCCAGATTGGTTTTCTCCATTTAGCACAATTTCCTTGAGATCTAAGCAAGTTATTATGCTTATCAATAATTGATTCATTTTTATTGCTAGATACTATTCCAGTACAGGAATGCACCACAGTTTGTTTACTCATTCATCCACTGAAGTACATTTGGGTTGTTTTCATTTTTGATTATTATCAATAAAGCTTCAATGAACATTCATAAGTTTTTCTATGGAGATGTTTTGATTTCTCTTTGGCATCTATCTAGGAGTGGAATTTCTAAGTTTTATAATAAATGCATGTTTAGATTCGTCAAAAACTCCACATCGTTTTCTAGAGTAGCTTTCCCGTTTACCATTCTGAACAGCAGCAATGAATGAGAGATCCAGTTGTTCTGCATCTTAGTCAGTATTTGCTGTTTTCTAGTATTTTTAATGTTAGATATTCTAATAGTTATGTCATGGATTAACATTATGATTTTAAATCACATTTCCCTAATGGTTAGTAATGGTGAACATTTTTGTCATGTGCTTATTTGCCATTCGTAGATCATTTTTAGTAAAATATTTGTTCATGTCTTTTGTCCATATTTCCTTAATAGTGAGCTTTTAAAGTTCTTTATGTATTTTAGACACAAATTCTTTTGGATAAGTGTGTGCCTTTTTGTCTTACCTTCTTAATGCGTTCTTTCAAAAGGAAAGTTTTGATAAAGTCCAGTTATTGATTTTCTTTCTTTTCTGGATCATTCTTTTGGTGTTCTAAGAACAATTTACTCAGTCCTAGATTATGAAGATTTTCTCTCTGTTTTATCTAAAAGTTTCATATATTTAATATATGATATACATGTGATCCATTTTGAGCCTTCTTTTCATGTAAGATGTGAGGCTTAAGCCAACATTAATTTTTTGTTTGCATAGATATAATATATATAAAATTGTCATTTTTATTTATTAAAAGGCTATTTCTTTGTTGAATGTTGCACCTTTGGGAAAAAATTGGTAGACTCTACTTGTGTAGATCTCTTTATCTTCTATTATGTTTTCTTTTTTTTGGAGAAGTTTTTGCTATAGGGCACATGTGCTCGCCAGAAAGACAGAGAGAAACATAGAGACAGAAAGCGAGAAATCACCCCTCAGGGGGGATGGTCACACCGCAATCCCTTCTCCTCCATTCTCCTCTCGGGATCTTGGGCACGCACCACAGTTTGTTTACTCATTCATCCACTGAAGTACATTTGGGTTGTTTTCATTTTTGATTATTATCAATAAAGCTTCTATGAACATTCATAAGTTTTTCTATGGAGATGTTTTGATTTCTCTTTGGCATCTATCTAGGAGTGGAATTTCTAAGTTTTATAATAAATGCATGTTTAGATTCGTCAAAAACTCCACATCGTTTTCTAGAGTAGCTTTCCCGTTTACCATTCTGAACAGCAGCAATGAATGAGAGATCCAGTTGTTCTGCATCTTAGTCAGTATTTGCTGTTTTCTAGTATTTTTAATGTTAGATATTCTAATAGTTATGTCATGGATTAACATTATGATTTTAAATCACATTTCCCTAATGGTTAGTAATGGTGAACATTTTTGTCATGTGCTTATTTGCCATTCGTAGATCATTTTTAGTAAAATATTTGTTCATGTCTTTTGTCCATATTTCCTTAATAGTGAGCTTTTAAAGTTTTTTATGTATTTTAGACACAAATTCTTTTGGATAAGTGTGTGCCTTTTTGTCTTACCTTCTTAATGCGTTCTTTCAAAAGGAAAGTTTTGATAAAGTCCAGTTATTGATTTTCTTTCTTTTCTGGATCATTCTTTTGGTGTTCTAAGAACAATTTACTCAGTTCTAGATTATGAAGATTTTCTCTCTGTTTTATCTAAAAGTTTCATATATTTAATATATGATATACATGTGATCCATTTTGAGCCTTCTTTTCATGTAAGATGTGAGGCTTAAGCCAACATTAATTTTTTGTTTGCATAGATATAATATATATAAAATTGTCATTTTTATTTATTAAAAGGCTATTTCTTTGTTGAATGTTGCACCTTTGGGAAAAAATTGGTAGACTCTACTTGTGTAGATCTCTTTATCTTCTATTATGTTTTCTTTTTTTTGGAGAAGTTTTTGCTATAGGGCACATGTGCTCGCCAGAAAGACAGAGAGAAACATAGAGACAGAAAGCGAGAAATCACCCCCCAGGGGGGATGGTCACACCGCAATCCCTTCTCCTCCATTCTCCTCTCGGGATCTTGGGCACGCACACACACGCGCCCGGCGTGAGTTCTAAGCCACCAGGTCCAGGACGCGAACCGTGGTCAACTACGTGGGAGTCCAGCGACATAGCCATTATGCTAACTGCTGGTTCCCTGTTTTCTTGACATATGTATTTCATCTTCTACCAATACCACACTCTATTAATTATTGTAATAATTTAGTAAGTCTTAAAATCAGGCACAATGAGTTCTCCAATTTTTTTTCACAATTGTTTTCATTATTTTGCTTACTTTGCCTTTCCACATAAATTTTAGAGTAAAATTATCTATATCTACAAAAATATCTACCAGTATTTTAATAAGAATGGTATTAAACTTATTTACTAATTTGGGGACAATTTGAATCTTTACTTTGTTAAATGTTCCCATCAACTAATATATTATGTCTCTCCACTGATTTAATTCTTTTATTTTTTAATCAATATTTTGCAGTTTTCAGCATACAGTTTCTGCACATGTTGCTACATTTATACCCAAGTATTCCTTGTTGGTTTTTGAGAACTATTGTATGTATATTTGCTACACTTAAACTGAAATATTCATTGATATTTTCGGAACCACTATATTTTTAATCTCAGTTTCCACATATTTGTTGCTATAAAAGACCAAATTAATTATGTGTATGTGTGTGTGTGTGTGTTTTTATGTGTGAATTTTGCATACTTCAACCTTGTTAAATTCTTTTATTATTTTTAAGAGGTTTTGGGGATAAATATTTTGATATTTTCTACTGTACAATAATTTTGTCTGAAAATAGAGAGAGTTTAATTTTTTTCCTTTTCATTCTGGCCTTTATTGCAACTTTTTGTATTGTACCGGCTAGAACTTATAGTAACATATTGAATAAAGGAGGTGAGAGTGAACCTTTTTTCTTTTTTTTTTTTCTTTAGGTTTTTACCATGTATGTGTGCTTGCTGAAAGGACAGAGAAAGACAGAGAGAAAGAATGTGATAAATCACCTCTCAGGGAGGATAGCCATGCCACAATCCCTTCTCTTCCATTTTCTTACTGGAATTTAGAGCATATACGGGCTCAGAACCTTTGTGATTTTCAAGCCACCAAGTCTGGGATTCAAAATGCAGTTGGTCTCCTACTTGCCCCTGTACCTCACATATTTGGATATGTTGTCTTTTCACTTTCATTTGGTTCAATATGTAGTTTTATTTCCCTTGAGACTTACTGTTTGATTCATGGAGTAATTAGAAATGTGCTGTTTAATTTTCTAGAGTTAGAAGTAGCTTCCATTGGATTTTTTTTTTAATGTATTAAAACTTATTTCATGACTGAGTATATGGACTATCTTCCTGGATGTTAATGTTTGCTTAAAAAGAATGCGTATTTTGCTCTTTTCACATAACATGTTAAAGGATGTGTTTCTAAGCTAACACTATTGAAATAAAATATATAGGTTTTTCACACCAAGCAGTCCTCTAATTTTCTACTGACACTAACTTTTAACTCACTTCTGAATTAAATTAAGGGAATTTAATTCAGTTTTGACATTAATTACACAGAGTTAGCATAGTTCTCACAAGCTAAGAGCTCAATGCCATAAGTTTACCTCCCACTTCAGATCACTGCCAATCACAAGCAGTGAGTCCTAAAGTTACTCACACTTCTGTCCAATTGGATTAAAAATTGAGGGTTTCCACCATTCCCTTTCTCAGGTCTAATTTGCTGTAATGGCTCACAAAACACAGGGAAACACTTTAATTACTGGTTTATTATATAGGATATTATAAAAGACACAAATGAATAGCCAAATAGACAAGTACATTGAAAAAGTTCTGGAAGGGCCCTGAGTGCAGGAAATCCTATTCTGATGAGTTTAAGTTGCTCCACCCTCCTCACATGTAGATGTAGTCATCAACTTGGAAACTCCCCAAAGTCCATTACTTAAGGTTATCATAGAATATCAGTCATGAAGAGTGATTGATTAAATCGCTGACCATTGGTAATTTAATTCAAGCTCCAGTCCCTCTCTATTTACTAGAGGTCAGTGAGTGGAAGTTCCAACCTTCTAATCATATTGTTCCTGTTTTACTCTGTTCTGTTGCTAGTAACAAAAAATACCTAAACCTGGATAATTTAATATGATAATAGTTTTATTTAGCTCATGGTTTGGAGGCCCAGAGTCTAGGACCTCCAATGATTAAATACATGAAGGAGGAGACATTGAACTGATGAAGCAGAAATAGAGCCAACATCTGGTAAGAATTTTCTTATTGGTAGGGTCCTAAGGCCATGCAAGAAGTCCTTTCATGAGAAAACTAGAGTACATCTCTGTGTATTTGTGTGAGTGTGTATGTGTGTGTGTGTGTGTCTTTTTCTCCTAATAAATCTACCAGGGGTTAATCATAGGAACCTCACACTAATCATCTTATTGATCTCAAAAGCTCTACTTCTCTATACCATGAAAGAATTAAATTTCTTCTTAATATGACCATGAAAAAGCCCAAACGTAATGATAAGGACAAGTTATGAAATAATAATAATGTTGAATGTTAATGGAAAGGTCAGACCACAGTAACACTGCAAATTCAACAAAAGAGATTTCATGAGACTGAAATGGTGAAATAGAATTCTATGATTTATTTTTTCTAAAACATTACTGATTTTCTTCTATGCTTTGTCTTCCAGATTTAAGGATTTTTGTTTTCTTTTGCATTGTTGATAGGTTCAGCCATTTGTTAAAAGTAGAATTTTTTAAATTGATGCATAAACTTTTCTCCTTTCCTGACCCTTTGCAATTGGAAAATATTTATGAGTATTCTTATTTTGTGGCAGAATGGTTATTTTCATAAGCCCTATAATAGAATAGTATCTATTCTATACTTGCATCAAAAATTGAATTCTTTTTGGGCTTTATTCAAATAACAGACCAAATTGAGATTAATCTAATTTATTTTTGCAAATAAGTTATTTTGTACCTCTCCTTAGTAAAAGGGGGAATGAAAAAAGAAAAAAAAAATCTTTCAGAAGAGAATTACAGTGCACTTGTCACTAGATTCTAGCTTTGCCCACATTTTAAGATCTTTTGTGAATCAATAAAATATGAAAAAAAAAGTTTAGTATGGAAAGGAGGGAGGAGAAAAGGGAAGTAAAATACTTGTAAAAGTATGATTAATTCACAAAAAATGAGAAGCTATTCGCTGATGATAATGTATATAGTAATATCTTGACTGACATGCAAAGTGTTTGTGTTGAAAAAAGAAATGTATACTGTAAAGACATGCGATTAAATGTAATTAAGTTTAAAAATAAAAAGGAAATACAAAAAATTAAATAGCATATTTCTACAAAAAAAGTAAACTAGTAAACAAAATTCAGTAGCATATTAATTGGATCATACACTGTGCTATTCCTGAGACATAGGAATAAATTGTCTTATGTAAATAAATAAATGTGATATTAAAACACTGAAGGGCAAAAGCCATGTTATTATCTCAATAGTGAAAAGAAACATTTGACAAAATTCAACAATATTTTATGATTAAATATTATCAACAAATTAGGTATAGAAGCAATATACTTCATCTCAAGAAAGGGCATACAGGCTATAAGACCACAACTAATATCACACTAAACTCAACAGAAAAAAGTTTAGAGCTTTATCTCTAAAATTAGAAACAGGTTGGGTGGTCACTTTCACCATTTCTATTCAACATAGTTCTACAGGCTCCATCTCCATCTTTATCTACTGACTGCTACAGTCAGTAGAGTACCAAACCCTGGAGCTGGAAGCCAATTGTCATTTTAATTCCTGCCCCAGTTGGCCTGTGGCATGCCAGGTGAATGCATGCATTTCCAGAATCCTGATAATCTAGAGGACTGAAGGAAGGGAGTACAGCATGACCAGAACATGGAAGTAGATAGTGCTTTCTTTATCTCTCTCTCTTATGTGTGTACAAGCATCACACACACGGTACTATAACTATTAGCCATAGCGATTAATTAAGCAAAGGAAATAAAGGCACCCAAATAAGAAAAGAAGAAATTAAATAGTTTCTGTTTGCAGATGACCTGATCTATATAGAAAACCCAAGGATGGCACCAATAAACTGTTAAAATTACTAAAAGAATTGATTAAAGGTGTATGATAAAAAAAATCAACATACAAAAATCAGCAGTGTCTCTAAAGACTAAAACCAAACTATTCCAAAAAGAAATAAATAAGGGAACCAGCAGTTAGCGTAATGGCTATGTCGCTGGACTCCCACGTAGTCGACTGCAGTTCGAGTCCCAGTCCCAGCGGCTAAAACTCACACCAGGCGTGTGTGCATGTGTGCCCAAGATCCCAAGAGGGGAACGGAGGAGAAGGGATCGTGGCATGGCCATCCCCCCTGGAGGGGGGGGGTGATTTCTCACTTTCCGTCTCTCTGTCTGTCTCTGTCTGTCTGGCGAGCACACGCGCCCTATAGCAAAAACCTCTCCAAAAAAAGAAAAAAGAAAAAAAAAGAGAAATAAATAAATAAAATAACCCCATTTACAATAGCACCAAATTAAAGAATCTTTAATGGACTTCCTGTAATCCAGACATGCTGTTCCTTAGCCCACCACCCCCTCAAACTCTTCCTTGCCTCTATTTGGTGGTAGCAACACAATTTCCCCTTTGTAATCAGGATCAGTCATCCCAGTCAGCATAGCAACCTTCTTCATTGTTTGTCAATTTAGAGACATGAGGAACTAAATATGACTGAATGGAAATCTCAATCTCCAGTTCAGTAGAATTGTTGTGCTCTTGCTGGAATCTTTTTTTCCTTTGGAACTAATATAATCAGAACAGCAAACCCTAAGACTATAAAAATTTTGCTAGTGAATCATTGGGTGTAATAGTGAGGGGCGCTGCTCTCATTTCTACCCCTTGATTGCTGGACTCATAAATTCTTAATACGGGAGAAACAGTAGCTAGAGCACTGATTTAGAGCACCTATGTCTTCCTAGAGAACAGAGTTCCAGCCTTGCAAGATATCGTGACCTAGCTGGTTCTGAAATAAAGTCTTGAAAAGGTCATTGTACTTCAAAAGACCATCTGGCCAGCTGTTGGAAGAAAATGGTGAACATAAAAACAGAGAATCTCATAAGCATGTATCTCTTAATTTTGCTGTTGAAGTGAGTTTATTTATCAGAAGCAATACTGTGTGTAATAGCATGATAGAGGCTAAGGTATTCTGTAAATTCACACATGATAGTTTTGGCAAAAGCATTGCATGCATGGAGGGCAAGTCCATGTCTTAGTAATTACATACTTCAGTAAAAGGAATGTACTTCCCTATCACTTCTTTTTCCTTCTTTTTTTTCTGCACCACAATATTTATTGTATAATATTTTTTTCATTTATTCATTTTTACATTTCCCACAAACATTTACTTTACATATCAAAAAGCTTTTGGTCATATTCTATAGTTCTTGACAGTTCATAAACAACTTTCAAAATTTAAAAATACTAAATTTTTAAGATAATGTTCAAAATATTTCTTATAATTTTGTATAATTTTGTTTGTGACTCTATAACAACAGAAACAGTATGGTTTTAAATATTTTTAAGAAAATATTTACATGTCAACCACTCAAATTGTTTGAAAAGCATATGCCCAGCACACAAATCACACATGAATCTTCTCAATTCAGCCCTGCCCTACCACGTATACTGTGATATACAATCTGCTAGCAAAGATAAGTCTCCTTTTCTTCCTTCAAAGTCTTTCTCAAGGTAATCTTCTGGTGTGGTTGCTATTTTGCAATCTCTACTGACTACAATGCTGAGGTGGAAAAGTCCAGGCTATTTTATGTTGTAAATTCTTTCATCTATCTTCTCTAATCCTCTCTGCCAGCCAGAACTATTTATGGTGCCAGGCCATCTTTCTAAGAGCTTCTGTTGGCTTACTTGAATACCTTATTTCCATAGTTTTCTGATTAATCTTCAGGTATGACATTTCAGTCAAAGCCCTGTCCAATAATGAGTATTTCCAATTTCTGATTCAATGCAACAAGCATTATTGAACTTATACAAATAACCCTTCTGCCACAAAATAAGAATATTTCCAAATATTTCCAATTCCACAGGAGTCAGAAAGGAAGAAAAGTTTATGTTTCCATTTAGAGAAATGAACAAGAAATATAGTTTAACAAATTGCTAAACCCATGAACAACTCAAAAGAAAGTAAAATGTTTAAATTGGGAAAACAGGGACCAGCAGTTGGCATAATGGCTATGTCTCTGGACTCCCATGTAGTCGATGGCGGTTTGAGTCCTGGACCTGGTGGCTTAAACTTACACTGGGCGCCAATGTGTGCATGCCCAAGATCCCAAGAGGAGAATGGAGGAGAAGGGATTGCAATGTGGCCATCCCCACGGGGCGTGGGGGGGGGTGATTTCTCGCTTTCTTTCTCTCTGTCTCTGTCTGTCTGGCAAGCACACGCACCATGTAGCAAAAACCTCTCTTCCTCCCCCCCCAAAAAAAAAAAATTGGGAAACAAAACAGAGTAAAAAAAAAAAAAGGAAATCAGTAATGTTTTACTCAAAAGTCATAAAATTCCATTTCGCCATTTCAGGCTTATGTTCAAACTCTCTTCTGTTGAATATGCAGTGTTATTGTGGTCCAATCTTGCCGTTTAAATTCTGGAAGTTAACATTCAATGTTATTATTGATATTTCTTGTCCCTAGCATTAAATTGGTCATTTTCTTAGATGCCTTTTATTCTCTTATTTCTGTATTTAGTTTTCCTGGTCGAGCACTGCTTTCAGAACTTCTTGTAGAGTGGGTCTGCAATTGACAAATTCTTTCAGGTCTTGTTTATCTGAAAAGGTTTTTATCCTTTCTTTCCATATAGAAGATAATCTTGCTGATACAGTATTCTTGGTTGAAACTGTTTTTCACTTAACATTTTGAATATATTTTCCCATTCTTTCCTTGCTCGCATTGTTTCTGATGAGAGGTCTGAGGTTAGCTTGGTGGGATTACCTTTACAAGTAACCTGATGTTTCTTTCTTGCCAATTTTAGTATCTTGGCTGTGTATATTTAGCCAGTCTGGCTATGATGTGCCTTGAAGAAGATCTTCTTGGGTTGATTCTATTAGGGGTCCTTTGTATTTCCTGGGTCTGGACATTTGAATTCCTCTCTAGATTTGGAAAGTTTTATTCCAAGATTTCATGAAATAGATAGTCAATGGCCTTATTAGTTTCCTCACCTTCTGGGATACTGATTATCTGGATGTTTTGTGCTTAATGCTGTCTAGTATTTTTCATATAGTATTCTCATTTTGGGAGGTTATTTTCACAGTTTTTTGGTTGTTTTTTCTAGATCAGAGGTTTTACCTTCAACATCTGAGATTCAATTTTCTGCATGAACTAATCCTTTAATACTTTCAAGGGAGATATTGATTTCAAGAATGGCAGCATCCATCTCTAATAGCTCCATTTGATTCTTTTTATATGGTGTGTATTTCAACTTTCGTATCATGGAAGAATTTCAACACCTTGAACTCGTCTCTTTTCTTCTACATCTTCTGGAGTTCATTATCTCTCAGCTCTTGCATCTTGTTTAGTTTTGTCACTATGAACATTCTGAATTCTCTATCACATATTTCCATGAGTTCTACTGTACTGTCTTTGGATGATGAGGGACTGTTCTTTTCCCTTAGGGGAGAAATATTTTCTTAATTTCTCATGTTTCATATCCCTCTACAGTTGTTTCTGGTCATTGTGTGACAAAATCTTTCTTCTACTTCTCTGAATATTTTGGGAGTTTAGAAGATGGGGTTTAGAGCATAGCCTCCCTGAATAGGCCAGACAACACCTCAGCTTTAAAATGGCTTCTTGTCTTAATATTTTGGGAGTCTCAGAGTTGGCTATTATAGATTCTCAGTCAAAATCCTTAGGCAAAGGTGGGGGACTTCTTTTATGGGAAAGAAGGAGAATTCTGGGAATTTAATGTTCCTAGCTTTTCTGAGATCTGCCCATATGTTTTTATTCTGTTATTTATGATATATACCATTCCAATCGATACCAAATTTGAGAACTTAGTTTGTATTACATATTTTAGTAAATTGCTGTAAGTCTGTTTTTTGTTTAGTTTTTAGCTCTATGAGTACTAAAGGTAAATGTTTCTTTCAGGGAAGATAAAGAAGCTTATAGGGCATTAATATAAAACTTGAGCTGAAAAATTTGATGTCCTGGGATACTTGTCTTTTGATTTTTATTTTAGCACAATTAGGAGTAATAAAAAAAGTCCCTTTATATATAGTTTCTTACTTTAACTAAATGTTCTATATAATAAATTCATGGTCTACCAGAACCTTATCATATGTAAGAATTTGACTATTTGATGGCAATATTTTGTCTATCTTTATTGCCACTTCAGGTTATGTACTATGGTTACTGCTTTATCATGGAAAAAATAGTCATTAATGCCTTTAGTTTTAATAAGAGTAGATTACACCAATTTCATAAGACCCAGAAGCAATTCAGAAACTCATTCTTAGGATGTTAGTCTTCTAAAACAACTTCTAATACTATAATCAGTGTCAGTCATACATTTAATTAGTAAAACAGAACTCCTAGGAGATACACATTAAAGAAAATATAACAAGGAATTTTTTTTATATGAAGAAAAGTACAGCTTTATTGCAAAGCAAGGAGAGTGGGAAGCTCATACTGAAAAGACCTGGTCTCCCCACGATGTTACCCACATGCATTTTTTGTTTGTTCATTTGTTTGTTTTTCTTTCTTTTTTTTTTTGAGAGGTTTTTGCTACAGGGCGTTTGTGCTCTCCAGAGAGACAGAGAGAGAGACAGAGAGACATAAAGCGAGAAATCAACCCCCAGGAGGGATGGCCATGCTGCAGTCCCTTCTCCTCCATTTTCCTCTCGGGATCTTGGACACGCAAGCACATGCACCCGGCGTGAGTTTAAGCCACTGGATCTGGGACTCGAACCATGGTTGACTACATGTGAGTCTAATGACATAGCCATTATGCTAACTGCTGGTCCCCCCACATGCATTTTTAAGGACAAAATTAGGGGCAGAGGTCCCAGGTACATGACCAGTTCAGTGATTGTTCCAAAAGGACATGATCATCTCGTGGGCATTCTTGATTGGTTAGGCCTTAGATAATGAAATTTCTCTTCAGGTTTCTGGAGCCATTCAGCCTGGAGTCTTTGAGCTCACATCCAGCAGTTTCCATTCTACAAAACATCTTACATATTGAAATTTAAAACTTATCTCTCCTTCATGAGAGAGTTTTAGAGGTCAAATGGCCCTCATTCATGGTCCATGTTGGTCATTATCATAACCAAAGTCTGAAGACTTACTCCTTACTCTGGGCTATTACAATGTAAATGGACCTTATATTTCAAGAACCTTAGAAAATATACTAGAGTGTCCTTGTTGGGTTTCAAAAGGATTTTTTTTTTTTTTGAAATTGGAACTGGCTAGGCAGGTTGGAAATTTATAGGTCAGATAGTCATAAAAGGCAGACTTGAATTTACTGACAGAAGCTGCTACCTATAGGCAGACTGTCTTCTTCAGGGTAGCCTCAACTCTGCTTTTAAACCTTTCAACTGGTTGAATCAGGCCTACCTAGATTATCTAAAATAATCTCTCTTACTTAAAATCAACTGATTATAAATCTGAATCATATCAACAGAATATTTTTAAACTTATATTAGTAATTAATTAAATAACTGGGGACTACAACCTAACCAAGTTAACATATAAAAAGAACATCACAGCCACCAACTCATTTTTTTCTATCTGTATATCCAGTTGTCCTAGCACAATTGATGGAAAAATATTTCTCCTCCTTTGCACTGTATTGACAATTGATCATAAATTTGGGAGTTTATTTCTAGACTCTTAATTATACTCCATTCATCTTAATGTTTATTATTATGAAATTGCCACACTAGTTTGATTACTATAGTTTTGTAATAGGTTTTAGAATCTAGAAATGTGATTCCAACTTTTTAAAAAAAAATGTATGATCGAGAGTATGTGCATGAGAGAGAGAGAGAATGAGAGAGAAGCACAGCTGACAAAGTCTTATGTCATCACCCCCTTTTCCCAGGCCTCAAGCTTATCAAGATGTTGGGTATGTATACACACTTATGTGTCTTCCAGCACTGAGGTTCAGTTTTCTATGAACTACAACACCTTGTTCAGCTGTAGCTTTGTTTGTTTAAGCAGTGTGTTTTAGTATTTTGGATTCTTTGAATTTTCATAAAAATTTTAGCAAGTGTTTGTTAATTTCTGAAAATAAAACAGTGGTGGTTTGGACATGCATTCTATTTAATCCTGTGGAAGGCCATGTATTAGATTTTATACATAAGTAACTGTCTATTTTTTAAAATTTTTATATGGCTTTCTGTTTTTGTAAACCTGTTTTTATGAAAAAATAGTTTGTTTTAGTCATATAGAAAACTGTATTTGGGGGGATGTTTCATACTTGTTATTGTCTTTGTTAACTAGCCCAAAATCCTTTTGTTATATATAACTCAAGTAAGTTTCATTTTGAATTTTTCACTGTTACAAATAGAAATACAATAGCATTTGTATACTGATCTCAGGGTTTTTAATGAGAAAAAAATCTGAAATAAATTAGGTTATGACTTTTATCTCTGCTAAATTGCTCCTTGCTCTGGAAAGAATGATAAATATTTTTCATTACTTAATGCCTTAGGATGAATTGTTTTTCTTCAAAATAGTCTTTAATAAGCTAAGGATAGTGAGAAATCATGACCATTGGGGTTAGAATAAGAATGATTGTACTACTAAAAACAAGAAAAGGAATACTGGGAAAGAAAGTATGATAGACATAAAATCATCCTGGTTACTCTCTCTAGCTTGAAACCCAGGACCGTTTTAACATTCCATGTATGTGATGTTATGTTTTACAAGAATCAGTGTCTATACATCCATAATCTTTACTTAATACAATGGGATGTTTAATTCTATTGGGTGGTGAAAATGCTGTTACATATTCCCAGAAGATAGCATTCCAGGTCAGGATGGTGGTACTCTTGCATTGACTCCCTAGATACAACCTCTTGAGTGAACAAGATAATCAAAAGGTAATCAACATATCCACAAGTCTTTTGTTAACACCTACTCTGTGTCTGATATGACAACATCCAGACTTGGGATAGAATGCAGATTACTAGATGGGAAATAATTATAGAAAAATTTGAATTGAAAATTAAATATTAAGTAATGAAGTATAGTGGAAAGATTAAATCACTATAATTATAAGACCTAGATTCTTGACCTGAATTTGTCTGGCCTTTTCTATGTACCTTTGGGCATGGCTCTTCACTTTCTGAGCTTCCAATTACTCATTGGTAGTCCAAAAGTTATAGACTAAACAATTACTGTCTTTTCTTTCAGAACTGTAATTTTTTATTACTGCTACCTTTAGATGAAGAAATACTAAGCGAAATGGAACAAAAGAAACTTAACAACAAAAATTTAATATGTGACAATGCCATGTTATTAAATAGATGTAGATATATTACATAACTCTTGCATATACGAAAGTCGAAAACTATTCCAGCCACAGAGATTATTCTGTTTATCCCACCAATCATATTATTGCTTTTTTTGTAGTTTCCTATAACACTTTGCCCAATGCTGCATAACTTAACCAATTGATCTTTTGGAAGGACAGACCACAGGCCCAGGTAATTGCTAAATAATAATGATGATTACTGATAGCCATGAACTTTGTTATTTTTGTTTTTAAAATAAGGAAACTAAGGAACATTGCGTATGAAGTACTTGTCCCCAATTAGTATGTGAAAGAGCCAGTATCCAAACTCAAGCAGTTTTACAAAAAAAAGTCCATTTTTTTCCACTGTGTTATATTACCAATGAAGTGTTACATGTTTAATTCCTTAGTAGACTATATTTGGCCATTCTTGTGGGCTGAGACACACAGGGCAGTTGGCCTAGAGTGAGAAGAAAACATTTTATTTCACTGTAACAAGCCTGAGCTACTTATCGTTATATCTTCTAGCAGACATGGTCAAGAAGAAATGAAGAATTTAGTTACCAGAGGGCTGTTGGATTCTGAATGGACCACACAGATTTTGCTAGAGTCACTAATTTTCTTGACTGGATCTTAACTTATTCTTCAAGATCACCAGCCTTAGTGTAAATGATTACAGAAATAATACAGCAGAATATAGATGGTATAGTCCTTGGTGTTACCATTAGCAACAAGCCATAAGCTTTATAGCAGAACTAGATTTACATATAAATTCAATAGCTATGATTTGAGGGGTGCAAATTCCCCAGAGTACATTTTAGTTGAGCTCTTTTGTTTGAAATTCCACTATTCAATTTAAATTTATTTTCTTTAATGTTTTCTTCTTAAGCTCAAATATCTTTGTAGGAAATATTACTTTAGGCAATAACCAGTGACTAACATTTCAGTGTTGATTGGTTCATTCTATTATTGATTTTACTGCTAAAAATAACTGCATCAGTAAGGCTGTGAAAGGACAGAGCTGGTGGGATGGCATTCAAAGAAGCCTTTATTAAGCTGTGACATAAATGGAAAAAACTTTAACTTTATTTATTTATTTATTTATTGGAGAGGTTTTTGCTACAGGGTGTGTGTGCTCGCCCAAAAGACAGAGATAGAAAGCGAGAAATCACCCTGCCCCCTCCCAGGAGGGATGGCAATCCCTTCCCTTCCATTCTCCTCTCAGAATCTTGGGCACGCACGCACATGCGCTTGGTGTGAGTTTAAGCCACCGGGTCCAGGACTCAAACCACGGTCGGCTACATTGGAGTCCAGCGACATAGCCATTACGCCAACTGCTGGTCCCACATAAATGGAAATTTGATATATGGGTAGGACTTTTTGCATAGAAAAGATGAGGTGGATATAATACAAGATTGAAAATTTCAAGAGTAGAGATCATGTCTGTACCCTGTCTTATCATCAGTACCTAGAACAAGGTTTAGTATATACATGCAAAATGTTTAATTAATTAGTACTTCCTATATTTGGAGAGAAGGCTATGTTCTAAGGCCAAGATAAGGATAGTTCTGCACTGGGAGTAATATGAAAACAAATAACTAAGGGAGGGGTCCTAAGTTCTGTATGGACACCAATGAAACACTTTAACAGGTGGGGGATGGCAGCAAAGGCTAAATTAGTGTAGTCAAAAAATCCTGTTGATTTCCATCTGTCTTGCTCACTGAACAACTCCTGCTCCATGCCTTCCCTTACCACTAGTGCACTTGGTTTTGGGTAGGTCCACTCACATGAAGTAGAAAGATTGTTAGAGTGAGTGGGCTGATTTCTAGCCATATTTCATGAATGTGAAAATTCAGGTGATTGTTTTTATTTTATGTGGTAAAATGCCTCCATCTATGGGGCCAATGAGGCAGTTCTTATATAAGTAGATATCTTAGTTCTGTCATTTAAACCTTTCTGAGAAAATAATCCTCTTTCTCTTGGGGTTAAGATATGGTGTAGTTCTTAGACTGATGGACTCCCACATGGTCTACTGAGGTTCAAGTCCCAGGCTTGGTAGCTTGAATCTTATGCTGGAACATATGCATGTATGTCCAAGATCCTGTGAGGAGAATGATGGAGAGGGACTGTGATATGGCCATCACTCCTGTGGGGGGAGTGATTTTTCACTTTTCCTCTCACTGTCTCTGTCTCTCTCTCTCTGGTGAGTGCATATACCCGAAGGCTAAAACCTCTGAAAAGAAAAGAAAATAGTACTCTCTGGGATCAGTGGATGGTGTAATGGTTATGTTGTTGGACTCAGTTCACCATGGTTCGAGTCCTAGACTTGGCAGCTTAAAAAACATGCCAGGAGCATGTGTGTGCAATGCCCAAAATCCAGAGAAGAGAATGGAGTAGAAGGGATTATGGCATGACCATCCCCTCTGGGAGATAATTTCTTTTTGTCTCTGTCTCTCTGGAGAGCTCACATGCCCTATAGCAAAAAAAAAAAAAAAAAACTTTAAAAAAATAGTAATCTCCTACTATTTCTGCTGACTCAGTCTGTAGTAAAATATGTGAAATCCAGCAACAGACTAAGGAGCACAAGAGTCGTGGAGCTATTCCATTCCCAAGCCTTTAGTTATCTGAAGCTAGCAACAGTCTCTAACTCTATTCAGCAGGCATTTTCAGACAGAGATGGGGAATTTTAATGGTCCTGTAGTTGGAGAAAAGAGAATAGGCATCAAGTCTGGAGGGATTATCATCTATTTAGAAGTGATTTGCAGAGCTAGTATTTCAGGAAAGATGAAACATTTTCAATTAAATGAGTAAAGCTCTCTACTTGTAAGACATGCTTAAGGTTAAGAATCCCTAGAGAACATAATCCAAATATATAACTATGAAGGGAAACTGGGAAAATCCCAGAGATTCCAGTGTCCAAGCCATGCATATTTGAGTGTGATTTACAGGGTATAAGTCTCTGCTCACTACTGGTATAGGCTATGTTTCAAAAGAGGAAAAAAAAGTGATGTTTGTCAAGGGGCTCACTTTCAAGGTCAATACCTTAGACACAACAGTAAATAATGTACTAGTGGAAGGTAATAGAGTATAATATGGACTGTGGAATTTTAGATTTATTGGGTTCAAACCCCCGTTCTATCACAAACTAGCAGTTTAACCATGGACAAAAATAAATTAATTAAATAAATAAATAAACCTAATAATTTCTTAGTGGTTAAATGAATATAATAACAGATTCCTTGCACAATTCCTGGCACGTAGTACTCAGTAAATTTAATTATAATTAAACACTGATGCCTTGTGATATAAGTTTCTAAATACTTCAAAAATCTCAAGAAAGTTGAGGTTAACAAAGACTAAAGAAGTCAGGAATAGCTTCCTGGGGTACTCAGAACTTAAGCTGAACATTGAAATGATTTATATTTTATCTTCTTTCATGACTCAGTAGAGTTACATAAAATGAATTAGAATAACAATGTTCATTGTGATATTGCTATGTAACAGATACATGCATTGCACTAATTAGCTTACCTCTTTGAATATACAAAACAATGGTATACATTATACAGTGGAAGAAACTGTAGATCAGATCAATTAGGAGGCACAACTCATAAGCAAAGGAAATTATATTCAGATTTAGGTCAATCTGACTATAAATCCTGTAGGTAGAATCACTATATTATATTGACTGTCAAGAAAATAACAAGTAATCCAGAAAATCAGATTAAAAATACATTGGCATCAGGTCTAAAAAAAAATAATTTTAAACAGATGATTGTGGGAGAAAGGGAGAAAGTTTAGAAGTTTCTCTCCAATTTCTGCAGAAAAAATTAAGTCAGAAATATGTTTTCTCCTTTAAGAATGAAAATTTGGCACAGCTGCTATGATGCATATTGGAAGATGCTGCTTTTAGGCACTCTGAGGCCACATGGAATGCCCAGGTTCAATTCTTGGCCCACCTAAAATGCTGAGTGCAGTGGTACATACCAGTAGTCCCAGCTACTCAAGAGGCTGAGGGAGGAGAATAGTAAAATACTAAGGAAAACAAAAACAAACAAAAGCAGAAGAAATAAATAAAAGAAAGAAAAAGAAATACATACATTAACACAGTGCTTACCAGTTACATTTCAAAAGCTAATGAGAAACTTTTAGCCTAATGTACTCTTTGCTTTGAAGGAACTTACTATATTTTTCTGACACCCAAGAAAAAAATATGAATTTCGAGATGACATAACTTGTTTTCCTACAATACATGTTTTGTCTTATACTAATTTTGAATTTTGGGAAACATTGTTCATATAAATACATAAGCCATAAAACAGAGGTCATCCTGAAAAATTAATATTTCTTTTTCTTTTTCTTCTTTTTTTCTCTTTTTTTACATTTGATTACTGTACATCTTTATATTTCCTGAAATAATTTTAAATCGATTAAGTTGAATACAAATGTTTTAGGAATGAGTTTATTAAGATTTTCTCAAAATTCACTTTGGTAAAAAATTTTCAAAAGCTTAACCTTCCATTATGGCATTAAGAGAGCTATCACACCTCCAACTGCAAGTTTTTTGTTTCTTTGTTTATTTTTTAACATAGACTGTACTGTTTATTTTCCTTTTTTATTTATGAATTTTTATTTTACTGAGAGATTTTTGCCTTAGGGCACATGCTTTCTTCAGAGAGAGAGAGAGAGAGAGGGAGAGAGAGAGAAAGAGAGAGAGAAACAAATCACCCCTAAGGGAGGATGGCTACACCACAATCCATTCTCCTCCAGGGATCTAGGACATGCAAACAAGCACACCCAGCGTGATTTTCAAGCCACCGTGTCTGGGGCTTGAACCTCTGTCAGTCATGTGGGAGTCCATCATCTGCTGGCCTCCAAATTTTTATTTTTATAAAGTAAAAATTACAGAATATTGTTTCACAGAGAAATGTACGTCCCTTTGTTAAATGTTTCTTCCCTTTTTCTGTCCTATCCACCCTGTCCTGCTCATTTTCTACTACCCTCTCTCTATCACTTACTCCCCTCTGTTACAGTCTCTGGTATCTACATTTATCCCCTCTGCTATCATTTCTTCAGATCTAATTTCTGCCAGGTAGTGCAGGCATTCAGTTCATATTGAGTGGGGAGATACAGTTTGTATCTTTCAAAGTCTGGCTCACTTCGCTTAACATGAAGTCTTCTAGATTACTCCACTTTGGATCAGATGATAAGATCTCATTGTTTCTTTATAACTGAGTAATATTCTATAGTGTATATGTGCCACAGGTTTTCAACCCAGTCTAAAAGATATATACAAAAACATTCAAAGTCTCTTTTCATAAGAGAAATGCAAATTAAAACCACAATGACGGGACTAGCAGTTGGCACAATGGCTATGTCGCTTGACTCCCATGTAGTCAACCACAGTTCGAGTCCCAGACCATGTGGCTTAAACTCATGACGGGTGTGTGTGCATGTGTGCCCAAGATCCCAAGAGAACAGAGGAGGAGGGATTGCAGCGTGGCCATCCCCTCTGTGGGATGATTTTTCACTTTCTTTCTCTTTGTCTCTCTCTTTCTGGTGAGTGCACACACCCTATAGTAAAAACCTCTCCAGAAAAAAGGAAAAAGAAAAAAAAAAAAAAACACACAGTGAGATACCATTTAACTCCTGTTAGAATGCTTAGGATCAAAAGAAAGAAAGAGAGAGAGAGAGAGAAAGAAAGAAAGAGAAAAAGAAAGAAAGAAAGAAGAAAGAAAGAAAGAAAGAAAGAAAGAAAGAAAGAAAGAAAGAAAGAAAGAAAGAAAGAAAGAATGAAAGAGAAAGAAAGAAAAAAAGAAAGAAAGAAAGAAAGAACAAGTGCTGCTGAGGCTATGGTGAAAACATAGGCACACAAATTAGTACAACCTCTGTGGAAAACAATATGGAAGCCTCTCAAATCCCCACAAATAGAACTATCGTATGACTCAGTAATCCTACTCCTTGGTATTTACCCACAGGAGAGGAAAACACTCAGTTGGAAAGATACTTGCACATCCATGTTTACTGCAACATTATTCATAATTCTCAAGACAATTTCTTTTCTAAAATCTAAACACAATGCAATATTTCTATCATTGTTTTCATTTTGTTTGTTAGCACTGTTAAAGCTGGGTGAGTATGTGAGCATGCCCAAGATACCAAGAGGAGAATGGAGAAGGGATTGCAGCATGACCATCCCCTCAGGGAGTGATTTCTGGCTTTCTGTCTCTCTGGCTAGTGCTCAAGCCCTATAGCAAAAATCTTTCTCTCTAAAAAAAAATAGTAGAAATAATAAAATGTAGATGAATAATCCAAATTATACTACACGGTTATGAAATGTAAAACCACAAACTATTCTGTGAACTTTTTCGTGTCCAAAGAAGAAAAGAAAATACTAATTTTTAAGAATTAAATGATTCAGGGCCGGCAGCTGGCCTGGTGGTTAAGGGTGCTGAATTCCCACATAGCTGACTGCATTTTGAGTTTTGGACCTTGTGTGTCCTAGATCCCTGGAGGAGAATGGATTGTGGCTTGGCCATCCTCCCTCAGGGGTGATTTCTCACTTTTCATCTCACTGTCTCTCAGGCAAGCGCATGTGCCCTAAGGCAAAAACCTCTCAGAAAAATAAAAATTTGGCTTGCTTTGTCACTTTCCCTTTCTCTCTCTGTCTGTCTCTCTGGTCAAGTTAAAAAATAGTAACAAATGGAATTAAATAAATGAATAGACAAATAATTCTAAAAAATCAAATGATTCACAGTATCTGTGAAGAGCTAATATACTGGTGACTCAGATGAAATAGAATTCTTACTGGTATACACAGTGTGTAAGAGGCAATGATTTTAAAAATGTGGCCTTTGGGAACTTATTAGAAATGCAAGTTCTTAGACTCCATCCCAGCCCTACTAAATCCAAAATTGTATGTAGGATAGTTTTTCAGATAATTTTGAGGCATACTCAAGGTAGAAAGCTATAGTTTAATGTAAAAATTATTAGCTCTGTTTGTGTTTTGTGACAAGGTAAAGGAAGTTGCTACTGAGCTGGGCCTTAAAGAATAAGAATGTCATAACTTCCGCAAATGTATTATACAGCAAGATGATATAATTAATACTAATGTATAGTATACTTCAAAATTTCTAAGACAGTAGATTTTAAATATTCTTCTCACAAATATTTTTAAGTATGTGAGATGATAGACATGTTAATTAGCTAGATTAATAATTCTTCAATGAACATATTTATATATATATAATGTACACATGCAAAAATTCTTCAATGAACATATTTATATATATATATAATGTACACATGCATATTCTGTAAAATATACACAATCTGTCACTTGCCATTTATAGTGAAAATAAAGGTGAGTCATAATTCTCAATACCATACTTCTTCCTCCAGCTAAACAGAATTTGATAGTTGATATATTTGGAAAAACCAATAGATTTGATGTTGCGATGTTATGGGAAAGAGCATTTATTTTGGAATTTCATATAGAATGGCTTCTTGGAGGATAATGTGGCATTACTCATCAAAAGCCTAGAAATTTCACTTTTTAGAACTTATCCAAGTAATAATTGCTCAAATGTACTAAGATAGCATGTATAGAGTGTGTATTAAAGCAAGTTAAAAATGAAAATCTGCCTCATTGTCCATTAGTTAAATAAATGATAGTATATAATTTTATTGAAATTCTAAGTATCCATTAGAATGATTATTTAGATGTCTCTTGACATTGAAGTATATACATAATAATAATAATTTAGTGAATAAAAACAGTGATATAAAAGGGAATGTGCATACTAGTCAAAATCAGTCAAAATAGCCATATATGTATTCATTTATAGATCTATATGTATAGATCAAAATAGGTTTGGAAGGTTATACACCAAAATCTTAGCAATGAAAATTCTGGTGTATATATGTGTGTGTGTATGTGTGTGTTTGTGTGTGTGTGTGTATGTATATGTGATCATTGGAAAATTCATATTTTTTCATGTGTTTCTATGCAAAAATGTATCGTGACTTTTCAAATGATACCATGTTTACGTTTTTTTTTGTTGCTTATTTTGGTTATAGAATATAAAATTCTTTTTATTGTTTGAACAAAAAAATAACATTTTAAAAACAGAATAATCTAAGATTTTTAAGCAGGATTCCTTATATGAAAAGTAACTGACTCAGAAGATTGTGATGGCCTCTAACAGTTCTAATATTTTTAAAATCTAAAATGCATTTAGAAACTAAACTATCTTAAGAGACCTATATGGGGAAGGATGGAGCCTGAACAAAAAAAATAAATAAACCACATTTCCTAAATCCTCTAAAGGATTTTGCTCCTGAAGTCACACAGGATGTTGTTGGTTCTTCTCACCCTTAGAAAAATTTCTCACTTAATGGAATTTTAAACAAATTATATCTTAAATTCAAAAGATATTTGAACCTTGGTATACTTGTGACACCTGGTGGTCAAATAAAGCATGACAGCTATATTTTAATATCCTACTCATCTTTTTCCTCTGAAGGACTTCTTTCTCCAGATACAACCATCATCCATCATGCATTCAGATATTTGGTCAACAAACACTTTGTGGACCCCTAATTTGTTAAAGACACTTTATTATGGAGGAAAAGAATAAGTAGGAGTGTCTTTGATATGCAAAAATTGCTATCTTTTTAGGACCACAAAATAAACCCCATTAAAAAACAAAGACCCACAGCATGCTAGGTGTGCTAAGCGTATTCTCAAAATAGAAAGTGATCAGAACTATGGATTCTCTGAGGCCAGAGGAGTGACTTGTGTTTTGGAGAGATCAGGAAAGGCTTCATGGAAAGAGTTTATAGCCTTCCTTGGAGCCTCAGTTTTCCCATCTGTAAAATAGCGATTATATTTTATTGTTTTCTAGAATTACTATTAGAGATTAGTATAACATCTGCCCCAAAGAAGGCATTCAGTGATTGACAATTGCTTTTTTTATAACAAAACCAAAGATGATCAGGGAAGACCTAATGTTATGAACTATTTTATTTGTTTGTTTATTTTAATTTTATTACAAGGCAAGTTCTGGTTTGAGTTTATATGTTTAGACTGAATGTATAGAGCATGAGATGAATTATTTTGGTTATTTTAGTGGTCTAATAAGCAACAAATATGTAGTGTTGGCTCCAGTTATAGTTTACTAGACTAAGTGATCAGTTCAGCAAAATAGTCAACTCAGAAAAAAAAAATTGAAGTAGCTGTTACCTGAATTATCTGGTTGTTTGATTTCAGTAAATATGGTCTACTTTAGAGCCATGGAAAGCTCCATGTAAAGGCATTGCATAGGTTATTTGGTTGTGTGTGAATTGACTGCATTTTCTTACATTTTAAATAGTTGTGTTCAAGGTTGAGTAGATACTCTCTAAGACCTTACATTTTTTTCAGAAACCCATCTTTCAAGTATTCTGGGCGCGTGTGCGTGCGTGCCCAAGATCCCGAGAGGAGAATGGAGGAGAAGGGATTGCGGCGTGACCATCCCCCCTGGGGGGTGATTTCTCGCTTTCTGTCTCTATGTCTCTCTCTGTCTGTCTGGCGAGCGCACGCGCCCTACAGTGAAAATCTCTCCAAAAAAAAAAAAAGAATTATTGCAAAATGTGCTCTTTCTTTCACACTTGAGTACTAGATAGTACATATTAGAATATTGGGTCATTGGAAAAGTCATGTGTAACTGGGAGCAAATTTTTTTTTATTTGGCTTTTCCAGACAGAACAAGTAAAATGCCAAGGCAACAGATTTTGACTCACTAGAAGAAGGAACTTTATAACAATTATGATTGTTAAAAATGTAATCATCCACATTAATAACTTCACCGGACTTTCCCTAAGACCTGAAGGAAAGTTAGTCCCTTTTGGTTCTATATACTGCCAGATATCCTCTAGTCTTTCACAGACTCTGGTAGTTGACAGAAATGGCTGCGAAGATAGTCTCAATAACTATGAATGTCTGAAGCTACCATAACTGTATTAATAAAAGTGCACTTCAGTTATAAGAGCTTCTAAAAAATGCCATGACACATAAGCAAGACTAATTTTGTCCCCAGTCAAACTCAGTGAGGCAAAAGTTATTTGAGTTGCACTGTCTTTTCCAAGTCCCTATTCATCCAAGGCTTAGTGACATGTTGACTCTTGTCTAGGCCTCTATTCCACATTTCATTCACAAAGGTTCACAGATTCTCATCACTCACCTAATCCTTTATGAGGTTGCACTTGAAAATTGATTGTTTTATCTCTCACAGCATTGATGATAGGGAACTCAGCTAGATCTCTGACTTTGAAAATGTAAATGGAGACAACTGTAAAACTGAAATGTGAGGGTCCAGCAGGTGGTATGATGTTTAAGACACTGGACTCCCATATAGCCAACTGCAGTTTGAGTCCTGGAGCTGGTGACTTGCTTTCTCACTCTTCTCCGTCCCCACCCCATCTCTCTCTGGTGAGTGCACATGTCCTGTAGCTAATTAAAAAAGAATAATGGTGATAAATAAAATTAAATAAGTAATTCTTTTTTTGAAAGTTAAAAAAATAATACTGTCAAAGGGCACCAGTCGGAACCAGCAGTTGGTGTAATGGATATGTTGCTGGACTCTCATGTAGTCGACCACAGACCCGGTGGCTTAAACTCATGCTGGGCGCATGCACGTGTACATGCGTGCCCAAGATCCCGAGAGGAGAATGGAGGAGAAGGGATTGCGGCATGGTCATCCCCCCTGGGGGGTGTTTCTGTCGCTTGATCTCGCTGTGTCTTTCTGGTGAGTGCACGCAATCTATAGCAAAAACCTGTCCAAAAAAAAAAAAAAAAGGCACCAGTCAATTCCAGAAGAGAAATCAAAAACAAAAACAAAAAACCTCTTTGGTAAATGGTGCTGGAAAAACTGGGTCTCTAACCTACAGAAAGATGAAATTGAACCCTTATCTCTCACTACTAGCAATTATCAACTCAAAATAGATCAAAGATCAAAACCTAAGACTCCAAACTATGAAAACTAAAATGTGGAATCCAATAAGAGTCATGGAGGCTATTTTGTAGTGAGGTCCTGCCTCTATTTTAGCTCCACAAGTTTGGTGACTCCTTGTTATTACTAAGAAGAAAATGTGAATGAGGTTATTGCCAAAATATCAATCTTTTCTATTCCAGAAGGTTTCTTCCTTAATACCATTATCTATTGATATTTGTAGATTGATGTCACATTTTCAGTTTACATAGAATTTAATTTATAAAAGTTCATATTTGAATACTTCTTTGGTAGGAAATAAATATTTTTAAGTACTCAAAAATGGACTGATATGCCCTTGACCCTGTTTTTACTGTTTTCTGCAGAAATCATCACTCTAATGGTTTCCTTAAGGAACGAATATAAATCCTCAAGATGGGAAGTAATAGCACAAACAGTACAAGAGCAAAGTGCACTGATCTTCAAATGACATTTCAGTACCCTCTCTATGCAACCACCTATATCCTCATATTTATCCCTGGTCTTCTGGCCAACAGTGCAGCCTTGTGGGTTCTGTGTCGTTTCATCAACAAGAAAAATAAAGCCATCATTTTCATGATCAACCTGTCTGTAGCTGACCTTGCTCATGTGCTTTCCTTACCCCTCCGAATTTACTATTACATGAACCACCAGTGGCCTTTCCAAAGGACCCTTTGCCTGCTGTGCTTCTACCTGAAGTATCTCAACATGTACGCCAGCATTTGCTTCCTGACATGCATCAGCCTTCAGAGGTGCTTCTTTCTCCTCAAACCCTTCAGGGCCAGAAACTGGAAGCGTAGGTATGATGTGGGCATCAGTGCTGCCATCTGGGTAATCGTGGGGACTGCCTGTATGCCACTGCCCATTCTAAGAAGTGCTGGCCTAGCCAACAACACTGAATCCTGCTTTGCTGATTTGGGGCTTCATCATATTGGCATAGCTTCCTCCATTGGCATGGTAACTGTAGCAGAACTTGGAGGGTTTGTATTACCTGTTGTAATTATTACTTACTGCACGTGGAAAACAAGAAAATCTTTACGGGAATTCCAAGTTCCCCCTCAGAACACCAAAGAGAGAAAAAAGGCTTTGAGGATGATCCTGATGTGTGCAGTGGTATTTGTTATTTGTTTCACTCCTTACCACCTCAATTTCCCATTGTTTATGCTGGTGAAGCAAAATGTCTTTTCAAACTGCTCCTTTATTAAGAGCACTCTGTGTTTCCACATCATTTCTCTGTGTCTTGCAAATTTGAATTGTTGTCTTGACCCAGTCCTATATTATTTTATGACTTCAGAATTTCGTGATCAATTTTCAGAACATGGCGGCTTGGTTCTTCATTCATGTATTAAATGCAAGGAAATTCATCAGAGGAAGGAAGATCTTCAAACTATCTCACTTGAATACTTGGATGATTCTAAGACAATGTAATTAGATAATTAGTTATAATGATCTATATGCTCTATCAGTTTAGCTATATTACTATGAAGATTTTTTAAATGATATTGTTGAATATCCAAACATGATTACTTCACCCTCAAAATGATCCTTCTGAAGGAATTATTCATAACTATATTTTCTGTATAAGTGGAAAGATACTATTTTACGAAGCATAGGAGAAAATGCATTTTTATCATAAAGCAATGAGCAGCATAATGAATTGCAAACCTGTTCATCAGCAACGGGTCTGATATTTTCACCTTTTCTTTAGGTAAAATGAAAATTGAAAAGAAGCGGACATAGATGAATTTTTCTAACATTGAAAAGTGTACATCAGAACAATATGACACTAGTTTTATTTAGAAAAGTATATACTATTTGAAGTAAGTAGATTGTAGACAAAAGACTTTAATATCAATATGAATAGTGAAAACTAATATCATTATAACTTGGAATAGCTTTGACACTTTACTTTTCTCTAAGGAAGCAAACAATTTAGATGAACTCGACATGTCTCAAAAGTATTACAGAATTCACACACAACACAAACATCTTAAATACAAAATAAATTTGTATTCTAACATATTTCACAAACTTAGTTTCAGGATCAACAATAAATGCTCTTTTCTTGAATATCTAAGCATGTGTGTAATATGGTGCATTTTTTATATATATATATTGGCACTCATTCAGAAAATATTTTGTTGTATTTCTTCTTTAAAATAAACTTTTGCTAGGACCAGCAGATGGCATAATGGTTACGTCACTCAACTCCCACGTAGTCGACCGTGTTTCAAGTCCCAGACCTGGTGGCTTAAACTGACACCAGCCATGTGTAGGTACGTGCCCAAAGTCCTGATAGGAGAAAGGAGGAGAAGGGATTTTGGTGTGGCCATCCCTCCCAGGGGAGGGTGATTTCTCACTTTCTATTTCTCTGTCTCTCTCTGCCTCTTTGGCGAGAGCACATACCTTATGACAAAAATCTCTCTCTAAAAAATAAAAATAAAAATCAAGGGACCAGCAGTTAGCGTAATGGCTATGTCGCTGACCTCCCATGTAGTCAACCGCGGTTTGAGTTCCAGACCCTCTGGCTTAAATTCACGCCGGGCGTGTGTGCATGCGTGCCCAAGGTACCAAGAGGAGAAGGGAGGAGAAGGGATTGTGGTGTGGCCATCCTTCCTGGGGGGTGATTTCTCGCTTTCTGTCTCTACAGTGTGTGCACGCACCCTATAGAAAAAAAAAAAATCAACTGTTGCATAAAAAAAAAAAAAAAATCAACTGTTGCATGGTCTGCCTAGATTGATTGCTCACTACTAGATTGAAGTCTCAACCATACTTGACATGTTTAAATCAAAGGATTAATAGATAATCTGTCTTCCTCTCACACACACACACAACATAGTTTTATTTTCAGTTACTAAACTCTATTTGGATTTCATTTCTCAGAAATAAAATTATGTTTAAAGGGAACATTGGTGAATTGAATCCAATTATAAATTCAGAGTGGAGGGGCCAGCAGGTGGTTGGGATACTGGACTTCCAATGTGGCTGACCAAGGTCTGAGTCCTGGGCCCAATGGCTTAAAAATCATGTCAGGCGTGTGTGTGTGTGTGTGTGTGTGTGTGTGTGTGTGTGTGCTGCCCAAAATCACAAAAGGAGAATGGAGAAGGGATTGTGACATGTCGATGTCCATCTTCCCAGTGGGTGATTTCTCACTTTCTCTCTCACTGTCTCTAATCTGGCAAGCACATGTGCCCTATGGTAAAACCAAAAAAAAAAAAAAAAAATTCAGAGTAGAAAATTGTTATTTTTAAAATCTCTGTGATTAAATTGTTTGTAATGCAAATCACTTCTGTTGGAAAAATTTGAAGCATAAAACTTTCATATATTGGATTTTATTAAAATTACATTTTTTTGAGAAGTTTTTGTTAATAGGGCACATGTGCTTGCCAAAAAGACATCCCCCAGGGGGGATGGCCATGTTGAAATTCCTTCTCTTCCATTCTCCTCTTGGGATCTTGGGCACACACACACACACACACACACACACACACACACACACCCCTGGGGAGAGTATAAGCCACCGGGTCCAGGACTTCAACCGTGGGTGACTACATGGGAGTTCAGAGACATAGCCATTATACCAATTGCTGGTCCCAAAATGACATTTTTAAAATCAGGGGTTTGTTTCATATACTTATAAAGAGTTAGTTTCTTGTTTTTATAAGATTAGAAATTCACAAAATCTTTTATTTGTCTGAATTTTTTGATAAAACCAATTTCTTATCGAAACAAAAGCAGATAGCATTTACCACAAGTGGTGAAAACAGGGTAAAACCTAGAATCTGGACAGTTATAGTCTATCTAAATGATCATGGAGATCTTTAAGTACTTGGATATTCAAAACACCATTTGGCATAAAAAATATTTCTAATATACATTTTTTCTTATCCACTTGAGCAGATTGTGTTCAACAATAGAACATAGTTTGTGAAAGGAACACTAATCTAGATTCAGAAAATTAGGATCCTTGCCATTGAGAAGCAATGAGACCTTGGGCAAGTTGTTTTTTTCTGGGTTTCAATTTTATTATCTGTACATGAGAGGAATGGACTAGATGGGATCAATATTAGACAGATTATTTAGAATGTGCTTTCTGAACATTAAAGCACTTTACAGAAAGTTTTCTGTTATTATTATCATTGTTATTATTGCTATTATATAAGAAGAGTTTCAACTCTAACAATTAATTTAATACTTTTAGGATTAGGATGAAGGAAAATCTTTTCAGGATCTTTTCATCATTATATACATGAGCTATTATGCTACATACATGGCTTCTCTCAGGACTATCGAAATCTGTAGGATTGTTTTTACCTACACTAAAATGGTCTCATGAAATTTTAGTTCTTATTTTTGATTATATAGTGTTTGTATCTCCCTTTTCTCAGGTTATAGGTTCTCATTTCTTGCCACTGTCAGTAGGCCTGTCTAAAGAAATCATTATCATTTAAATTAGTTATTTATAATCTTTTGTGAAAATACACTAATCAAGCTAGTAAGAGCAGAGGTTTAACGTAACAAAAATGAGTAAAACCGTATTTTATTTTATTTGGAGAGGATGTGTGTGGAAAAAAAGAAAAAGTCTCCTATTTAAAAAAGTGTATGGGTCTTAGTTTAAGGACTTTATGACATCTATTCTGGCAATTCAAGATGATTTTACTTTATATGTATATATTTCTAAAATCATTACTTATTTCACCCAGAAATAGTATATTCAAAACTAATATATTGCTCTTAGATTATTTTTAATTTGTTCTAATGCTCTTAAAGATAACATCTGCTCAGGATCAGCTGTGGATGTAGCAGTGGTACAGTACTCAGCAATACCGGATTCTTATGGAAAATAACAATGGTTCCAGGGTTAACCTGTACAATTACTCGTGTATATACATAACTATGATCTTGGCTAACTTTAAAGGCTGAGGAGAGTATCATGGCATCAGACTCTTTTGAAAATACCTGTCTTTTTCTTTTGCTTGTGAAAAAATAAATAAAAAGAAAAGAAAATTTACTTAGTTTGGTTATTGCTTCCTTCCTCTTTGGTGCACTTTGTACAAATTTTCCTATATATTTAATGTATTTTTATTTATTTTTAATTTTTAATAGGTTTTTGCCATAGGGCTTATACATTTACCAGAGGAAAACTGAGAGAGGAAAAGTGAGAAATTACCGCCAAGGGAGAAGGCCACGATACACTCCTTTTCCCTCCATTCTTCTCTTGTGATTTTGGACATGCACACACATGCACTTGGCATATTTTTCAAACTGCAGGGTCCAGGACAAGAACCATTTTTGACCATGTGGGAGTCCAGTGCCTTAACCACCATACCACTTGCTGATGAAGTCTTGTTTGAGATACATTAATCTATTTTTTAAAACTGGTCTGCTGATATCACAAATAATGAATAATTATCCATTAGGTTTGGAAAAGCACAGAAAATAGATAGGTTAATCAATTCTTTTTAAAATTAATTTATTATAATTTATGATTTACATAAAATCATAATTCATCTTTGCTAGGTACAGTATGTGTTTTAAAAGTATATATATGGTGTGTAATAAATAAATAAAAGATATAAACATATTCATCACCTTCACCATCTAACATTACATTATATTGTATAAATTTGAAATTCTACTGATTATTTTAGAAATGTATATTGAATTGTCAAAGAGGTTCTTTACTGTGAAATGCAGTTCTAAAGAAAAGCAAAGTGATTAAATATCAGATAATAAGAAGTCTCATAAATTAACAAGGATGGATTTTTGAAAATAAAGATAATATTAATGTAGTCAATGAAAGAAAAGTTTCATGTTGAGTATGTGAGACATGAAAGTATGAAGTCTGAAAAGATCTATGATGCCAACTATTCGTTCAGTTAGAGATAAAATTGTACATAATAATAGCTCATTAGGTAGAGATGGAAAAAGAAAACTTTTACTCACTGTGAGTTCTCGTAAGACTACAGTACCATACTGTGCATAAAGAAATCAATCCTCGGGATCCAGCAGTTAGCATAATGGCTATGTTGCTGGACTCCCACGTAGTCGACCACGGTTCACGTCCCGGACCCAGTGGCTTAAAATTCAAGCCAGGTGCGTGTGCGTACATGCTCAAACGAGAGGAGAATGGAGGAGACGGAATTGCGGCGTGACCATCCCCCCGGGGGGTGATTTCTCGCTTTCTGCCTCTCTGTCTCTCTCTGTCTGGAGAGCGCATGCGCCCTATAGCGAAAAAAAAAAAAAGAAAAAGAAAAACAAATAAATCCTCAAAAAGCAAAACCAAAACAAAATTAGAAAGATATATTTAAAAGTGAAGATATGATAAATTCAGTGATTTGGTTGATTTATAGGTTTTACAAAGTTTTTTATTTTAGCCTTCTTTATTTTATTATTATTTTTTAAATTTTTTAAGAGAGATTTTTGCTATGGGACCAGCAATTGGAGTAATGGCTATGTCACTGGACTCCCATGTAGTCGACTGCAGTTCGAGTCCTGGACCTGGTGGCTTAAACTCACTTTGGGTACATGTGCATGTGTGCCTAAGATCCTGAGAGGAGAACGGAGGAGAAGGGATTGAGGCATGGCCGTCCCCCTTGGGGGGGGGTGATTTCTCACTTTCTGTCTCTCTGTCTCTCTCTGTCTTTCTGGCGCGTGCACGAGTGCATGTGCCCTGTAGCAAAAATCTCTCCAAAAAAAAAAATAGAGAGAGAGAGACTTTTGCTATAGGATACATGCGCTTACTGGAGAGACAGAGAGAGACAGAGAGACAGAAAGTGAGAAATCACTGCCCCCTCCCATCTCCCCACCTGGGGTTGGCCATGCTGCAATCCCTTCTCCTCCATTCTCCTATCAGGATTTTGGGAATGCACACACATGCATTAAAACACACATGCACCTGATGTGAGTTTTAAGCCATTGGGTCTGGGTCTCCAACTGCAGCCGACTATGCAGCAATATAACAATTACCCCAGCTACTGGTTCCGATTTTAGCCTTTAAATTCATCCAAAAAAGACTCAGCTATTTGTGACATTTTGTACTTTTCCTCTCTTATCTAGTTTTACGCAATGAATAATTGTTATGATAATAAATACATAAATGCAATATGAAACTTGTGGAGACAACTAACCATCAAATACTTGATGAATTTGTACTTAATGTTGCTTGTGAAAAAACAGTTGAATATGAATTTTTAGTCTTTTAGTTTGGTAATTTAATCCATTGACATTCAATATTGTTATTGATATGTGTGGATTTATCCCTGTCATTTTGTTACCCTTTTCTTTCTTTTTTATTTTTCCTAATCAGTTCTGTGTCCTCTTGCTTTTATTTATCTCCTCTTAGTTTTACTAGTGTAGTAGTCCCGTAAGCATTTTCTGAAGAATTGGTCTATTTGATTAATTCTTTCAGATTTTAACTGGGAATAATTTTATTTCTAATTCTCATTTAAAGGATAATCTTGTTGAGTATACTACTTTTGGCTGAAATTGTTTTTCTTTCTAAGTTTTAAATATGTCTTTGCATTCTTCCCTTGACTGCATGTTTTAGTTGACAGGTCTGATGTTAATCTAATAGGGTAACTTTGTGAGCAGATGTCTGACTTTAGGCATAAAACTTAGTGAGTAAAATGAACATACTATAAAGTAGCACCAGGCTGAGGCTATATAGCTTAGTGTGATCATTAAGTAGGAATGCTTTTATTTATTTTTTGTGGTTTTTAATGTATTTATTTATTTTTTAATTTCAAGAGAAATAGTTTTAAATTTAATAAATCAAAATAAAAAACGTTACAAAAAATAGGCTTAAGACTTAAATCCAGCGGGAACCAGCAGTTAGCGTAATGGCTATGTCGCTGGACTCCCATGTAGTCGACTGTGGTTCGCGTCCCGGACCCGGTGGCTTAAAACTCACGCTGGGCGCGTGTGCGTGCATGCCCAAGATCCCGAGAGGAGAATGGAGGAGAAGGGATTGCGGCGTGACCATCCCCTCCTGGGGGGTGATTTCTTGCTTTCTGTCTCTATGTCTCTGTCTGTCTGGCAAGCGCACGCGCCCTATAGTGAAAAACCTCTCAAAACAAAAACAAAAACAAAAAAAAAACTTAAATCCAGGAAAAGGGTTAAGATTCTGTTCAAACAGTAGATAGATACTAAGAAGTCAAAAAGGATATGGACAAAGTTAGAATCTAGTAATAACTACTCTATAAATTTCTTCTAAGACATTTTTCTCTATTTCCCCTTTTACTAAAGAGAAGTATTAACTAACCTACTGGTCAAAAAAAAAAAAGTTTAGTCTCAATTTGGTCTGTTATTTGCACAAAACCCCATAAGAATATTCATCAACTTAGTTGGCTTTACTGGAACCTTTTATATGGAATGTCAGATTAGACTCTTTAAAAATTAGCCTCCCAAGAATACTAAGCCAAGTCAAGTATTCACCATCTGACTGTACCTTTAAGTACCTGTACTTGAGTGTTTTTGTGCCTCTCAGAAAGTGACATTTGTTACTTGCCAAGCAGAACTGTTTATGGTGCCAGGCAATTTTGTAAGAACTTCTGTTGCCTTTCTAGAGATCTACCTTAGTTCCTTAGCTTTCTGGTCATATCTTCAATATGACACTCCAGTCAAAGCTCTGGCAATAACCAGTATTTTCAATTTCTGATGCAAGGTGACAGATACTATTGAACTTATTTGTATAACCATTCTGACACAAAATAAGAATGCTCATAAATATTTTCCAATTGCAGAGGGCTTGGGGAGGGAGAAAAGTTTATGTTTCAATTTTTAAAAAATAAAAAAATTGTTGAACCTATCAACAACTCAAAAGAAAACAAAAATCCTTTAATCTGGAAGATAAAGAATAGAAGAAAATTAGTAATGTTTTAGTCAAAAGTCATGAAATGCTATTTCACCAGTTCAGTCTCATATAATTAATTTCTCTTTTGTTGAATTTGCAGTGTTACTGTGGTCTGATCTTCCTGTTTATATCCTGGAACTTAATATTCAACCTTATCATTGATATTTCCAAACTGGTCCCTACCAATAAGTTGACCATTTCTTGGTGTTTTTTTTGTTTTCTTATTTCTGTCTGTCTGTAGTTTTTCTGGTATAGCACTCCCTTCAGAACTTCTTGAAGATCTGGTCTGGTGTTGGTAAATTCCTTCAGGTTTTGTTTATCTGAGAATGTTTTTGCTTTTTCTTCCCATGTGAAGGATAATCTTTCTAGGTATAGTATTCTTGGTTGAAATTGTTTTTCACTTAAGGCTTTGAATATATTTTCCCATTCTTTCCTTGCTTGCATTGTTTCCAATGAGGTCCAATGTTAACCCTATGGGATATCCTTCTAAAATAACTTGATGTTTCTCTCTTGCCAATTTTAGTTTTTTATCTCTGTATATGGTTTTGGTCAATCTGGCTATGATGTGCCTTGGAGATGATCCATTCTACATGGAGTCCTTTGTATTTCTTGAATCTGGATGTTTGAATGCCTCTCTAGGTTTCGAAAGTTTTCTTCCAGGATTTCATGGAATAGATTAACAATGCCCTTAGAGTTTCTTCACCTTCTGGGATACCAATTATCCAGATGTTTAAGTGTTTAATGGGTACAGACCTAGTATTTTTGGCATATTATTCTCATGGGGGCGATTATTTTGTCAGTCTTTGTGATAATTACTTTTGATCAGAGGTTTTTTCTTCTACATCCAAAATTTGACCTTCTTCATGGTCTATTCTGCTTTTAATACTTTCAAGGGAGGTTTTGATTTAGTGTATTATGTTCCTTCATTTCTAACAGCTCCAATTGATTCTTTTTTATGACGTGTATTTCTTTCTTCTTTCATATTTTGGAAGAATTTCCTCGTCTCCTGGAATTCATTGTCTCTTTTCTCTTGTATCTTCTGGAGTTCACTATCTCTTTTCCTGCATCTCACTTAGTTTTGTCACTATGAAAATTCTGAATTCTTTATCTGACATTTCCACTAGTTCCATTGTACTGTCTGTGGATGATGAAGGGATTTTTTTCCCCCTTTGTGGAGAAATCTTTTATTGGTTTCTCATATTTCTTGTGCCTTTGCAGTGGTTTCTGGTCATCTGATGGATTATGTTTCTCCCTAATTTCTTGTAGTTAATTCTTAGCGTTAGAGGCATGTGGGAAGAAATGACCCACAATATCTCTGCAGTTCTGTTTCCCTGATGCTCACCAAGCAACCTAAGCTTTTGTCATTGGAACTGGTTATGACAAAGTCCTCCCAGTTTCTAAAGAACTGGTGCACCTGGGATGAGCTGTGGGGTTTCAACTGAGAGTTCAGAGGTGTGTGGAAGGAGATGAACCACACTCTGCAGCTCTGTATTTCTCCCTGCTGCTCATTTTGCAGTCTCTCTTCTCCAATTTTTAGTCAATTGGTTGTATATTCACATTTGGCTAATTTGTTGAAGGTTTCTGCAACTGTAAGCTTTACTTCACTTTACTGTAAGGTACTTCTTTGCCAGATTCTCTCCTCTGCTACGTTTTGCAATGTGGTGTCCACAAAAAGAGATTTGAGTTCAGATTTATGAACGTGATTTTCTCCCTTTCTACAGCAGGTTCAGTAGTGTTGAGGTTTTACATGACCCTAAAATATTCAGATGTTTGGCTACTGTGCACCTAGACCTGTCTAGACACTCAGTGTGTGGAAGCTGAGAAGAAAAGTGAGAAAGTCAGGTAAAAGAAAAGAAAAAAAAGGGGGGGGAGAAAAAATACAAGAATAACCAAAAGGGAAAAAAGTTCAAAAATAAAAAGGCAAAAAATAAAAACCACACTGTATACTTGCATGCCACATGAAAGGAGCAGGACCAGGCCCATCTCAGATGTAGATGGATTCTGAATTTACCAAGATAAAGGAGATATCAGAGGCAAGAGACAATAGTTACAGATTTTTAAAAAATATATTAAAAATTGTTTCAAGAGAAAGAGAGAGAGAGACAAAGGCAGAAAGAAGACAGAGACTGCCCTACCTGGTTAGGTGTTTTGGCTGGAAGGAGAGGTTTGGAGCAGAGGCTCTTCAGTTGAAAGAATAGGGCTGGGCCCATCTCAGATGTAGATGGATTCTGAAATTATCAAGATAAAGGAGAGGTAAGAGACAAGAGGCAGTATCTACAGATTTAAAAGATATATATAAAAAGAAAATTTCAAGAAAAAGAGATACAGAGACAGAAAGAAGACATAGACTGCCCTAACTGTCTACATTTTTGGGCTGGAAGGAGAGATTTGGAGCAGAGGCTCTTCAGTTGAGCTGGACAGGTACAATGTAAAATTGTAGTCCAATTCATGTTCACTGGCAGCCCCTCCTCCCCCAAGCTGGGTGAGGAGATTTGTTAATCAGTTCAGGTTGTGTGGGCTTTTATTCCTTTCTGTCTCTGGGACTACAGGAACTAAGTGATGGTCCTTGAAAGCCAGAGAAGCTCCTCTTCCTCCAGTTTATCAACTCTCTTAAAGTTATCATAATTCTCTAGAGATCTCCAATTTAATCTTACTTCTACATACAATCACCTTGGTCCAGTATATCTGTACCTAGGCAAATAGTCAATACTATCTCTATAATCCCTGTTTCCCAAAAGACTGGAGTGCAGGACTTCTAAGAATGGCAATACTGGATCTAGAGCTTTAACTAATAGATACTAACTCGAGTTGGTTTCTGGTCCCATCTCTGTCTTTTCTTAATTGTGTGTTATTGAATGAGACACTTTACTACTCTGAAGCTGTTTTCTCATCTGCAATATGGTATTAACATCATATGACTTTGGAACCAGCAGATGATGTGGTGGTTACATCACTGGACTCCACATAGGTGACTGCAGTTGGAGTCTCAGACCCGGCGACTTAAAACTCACACTGGAGGAGTAAGGGATTGCAGTGTGGCCATCCCCCCTTGGGGGTGATTTCTTGCTTTCTTTCTCTCTTATTTCTCTGGGAAGCGCATATGCTCTACAGTAAAAAATTTCTCTAATAATAATAATATATGCCCATTTTTTTGCACAAGACTTTTATGAAAATCTATTAATAGTAAGAAACATAGATGAAAATTATTTGTACACTATAATGACTATTTAAACCTAAGGATACAAAGAGAAGTAGTATTAAGAAATCAGGAAATGGAGATAAAATGCACTTTTAAACTCATAACATCACAGAGTGTATTAACAAAGATTTTAAATAACCTATTCATACAATAGAAAATATGAGGATTTGAAGTAGTGCCCAGGGTTCAGTCAATGCTGGTTGAACTCCCTGAGGGTAATAGAACCATTTACTTGAGCTCCTACTCTGAGTTAGTTAAGTCCAGTCTTCTAAAGAAGCGAGTTATTAGGGTCAAGGATCTTTGAACAAATAAAATATCAGACATTTACCATAAAAAATTTCCTTAAAGAAACAACAAAGATCCAATAATGTATAGTCAGTGTCCTTTGTGAATAAATTCTATAGTTGGGAGGGAAGAGCTCTAGAATTTTGTGAGAGATAAAAATGAGGCAAATCCAGAGGACCTTAACAATTGTAAAGGGTTGAGCTCAGGAAAGCAGGAATAGGTTACCTAGCAGTACTCTTTGATATGGATAGATTTACTGAGGAGACTTTGTTTTTCCCTTTTTAAAAATTTTATTTCAAGTTCTTTTATATACTCAGTCACATTATTTAGCTTGCAATGTGAATATTTCAACATGTGTGCATTTCTCTCCAGTCCAGTTGATAATACTATAAAGTATCTACAATACCCCATTCCTTTGTCCAATTAATGCTATGCCTCTCTATTTATCTCCTTAATGTCTTTCCTCAGACTCTATTCCTTCAACCACCCTCTTCCCACCCTGAGGAGACTTTAAAGGTTCAATGTACTTCCTTCATTTACTGCTTTTTCTATAAATCCTGGTCTGGTTAAACATATTTGATAATCTAATCTGCATGAATAGGAAATATGCAAAAACTCTCAAGTCTCTGGGAAAAAAATCATTTATCATATGCATTTCTTTTTTTTTTTCTTGGTGAATAAGCCCTATTATTAGTATATATGCCCTTCTTCATCTTTTCTCTTTTTTTCTTTAAATTTATTTTTTACATTAATTCACTATACATCATTACAAGATACAAAATGAATTTTCCATCCAGAATACACTGTATATTGGCTCAATCAAGCACATCAACATACATGTTATTAACAAATAATTTTCCATTTCTTATGTCCTGTATGTTTTGCTTTTTTTTTTTTTTGCCATCCTTCATTCCCTATCCCTCACCCTCTGCCGTGTCCCACCCTCCTCCCACATTGTCTCTGGTATCCATGGTTGCTTTCTATGCCTTCTCCCCCCATTTAATTGATTTGCAAATGAACTTAACTAGTCTAAATATTTGTAATAGCAAGCACAGCTGATATATACATATACATGAACACAAGTCTGATTTATGCATAAACCTCAGTGAGTAGAATGAACATACTATAAAGTAGTTCCTAGTTGGGGCTATATAGCTTACTGCAGTCATCAAATACGCATTTTTTAAAAAATTTCGATAAGAACAGTGTTAGTGTTTTCTTTTCCTCCTGAAACTTTTTTTAAACTAATTTACATTCATTCCCTGAATATCATCACAACATACTAAATATGGTTTCCCATCTAGAATTAAACTGCATAGTGGCTTAATCATGCATGTTATCATCAATAATATTCCATTTCTACTTTCATATATATGT
>NW_006159984.1:298884-309947 GCF_000334495.1 Tupaia belangeri chinensis | reverse complement strand
GAGATTCTATTTTCTGTATGATCTAGTCTGCTTTTAATACTTTCAAGGGAGATTTTGACTTCCTGTATTATAGCCTTCATCTCTAACAGTTCCATCTGATTCTTTTGTAAAGTGTGAAATTCCTCTTTTAGATCTTGCATGAATTTCCTCACCTTCTGAAACTCATAAACTCCTTTCTCCTTCTTCTTCCACAATTCATTGTCTCTTTTCTCTTCCATCTTTGTTAGCTTTGCCATTATGAATGTTCTATATTCATTTTTTTTTGAGAGGTCTTTGCTATAGGGCACATGCGCTCGCCAGACAGACAGAGAGAGACAGAGACACAAAAAGCGAGAAATCACCCCCCAGGGGGGATGACCACATGGCAATCCCTTCTCCTCCATTCTCCTCTCGGCATCTTGGGCATGCATGCACATGCGCCCAGTGTGAGTTTTAAGCCACTGGGTCCGGGACACGAACCGCGGTCGACTACATGGGAGTCTAGCGACATAGCCATTACGCTAACTGCTGGCCCCTGAATGTTCTAAATTCTTTATCAGACATTTCCATGATTTCCATTGAACTGCGCATGGATGAAGAGGAGTTATCCTTTTCCCTTGGAGGAGAAGTATTTTCCTGCTTTCCCCTATTTCTTGTGGTCCTGCAGTGATTTCTAGTCATCTGGTGGATGGTTGGTTTCTTCCCAAACTTGGAAGTTCAATTACATGAGTTTGTGTGCTGGAGGCTAAATTATCAGTGGAAAATCTTCATTTCTCTGTTTCCCCCAAAATAGCAAGTTCTCAGGAGCCATGAAGGTGTCTCTTCCATGTACATTTCTGACTTTGTTCACAGAATTTCCCTGTCATGCATGCCATTAACCTTCCTCTTTTTCTATTTGATCTTATGAACTATTTAATTTCTGCTTAAATATTTCTTCTCTGTGAAACCACATCATCTCCCCTAGATAGTAAAGTCCATGAGGGCACCCACCATTTCTTGCACTTACAACATATTGAATTTGAACCCAAGTTCTTATAGTGATAGTAGGACTTTTATAGTTTCTGTTACTAGATTAAGGTTTATTTCCTTCTCTATAGGAGACTAAATCTATGTATAAAAAGTCTGTTGATATAGTGTGACCATATAATTAATCTAGCTCTCTCAGCATCATGAAAAAGGTAGACAGTAAATGCTTGTTGAGTCATTTAAAATAAAATATGCAGTGAAAAGTCCCTATAGAGTTGACATCAATAAATATCACAAGATTTGTTCATTCTTTCTCTCTGCCTGTAATTATGACAAATATAAGGACCTGTGGGTCAAAAAAGGGATTCTTACAATGAATACCTGGCATTAAAGTTACTATATCTTGACACATTGACTGAATTTGTTAAATATAAATAAGGCCAAAGTCTAACTGGTTCTTGGTTTATTAAGTAACCGTATTCCATTAGACTCTGACTTTCACGGTTCTGTAAAATGTATTTGTAAACTGCTTTAAAAATGTTTCTAGAAGGTTACTTGGTTTTTGCTTTGATATTGTTTGTGGTTGTTGCTGCCAGTAAAGGATAATTTATGCCTTTTTTTCTTTGTAGGAAAGTAGAGATGTGAAAGGGTAGGTGCAGAGTAAAGATCATATTTCAGAAGATCAATTTCTCTTTTTTTTATCTATGTTCCCAATTCTTTTTTCTATTTCTAGTGAATCCAATAAAGTGTTGACAAAGTATTCCTTTGTGAATTTTATGCAAGTTATATACAATGGCACATATTTGTATTTCCTTTAGTAATCAGGAACCTGCTCCTGTTCTTGTGTTGACTTCAGTTACACTTCTAGCTTGCCATTCTGTGGTCATCCTATCTCTTCTTCTGGGTTATTCTTCCCCTTGATTGGTGCTGATTTTCTGGCAAGACTCTTGTTGGATTTCAATAGGTTTATTTCACGTGGGTGTCAACAAGAAGGTTACTACCCTGATCACATTCAAGGCCTCAACATTTGTGAAAGTGGGTTAACAGAACAACTATGGGAGGGAGCAGAAGGCCATAAAAGAAAGGATCACATACTGCTTTGGGCCAGAATGGGAGTGGGCATTCAAAGAAAACTTAACAATTGTTACTGGTAGCTTAGAGGCTGATTGCATATGGACCTCAAAATTACATTTAGTATCACCTTCCATTTCTCTACCTCAGCATACCTCCTTTGGCATCCAACAGCAGTGGCAGAAATATACAGAATCTTTGGTCTGGCACTTGGTCTAATCCTAGCTTATTTTGTTCAGCTCCAACTTCATTCATTTCTCTACTACAGCCAAGTTGGTTTTGTTGTTGTTGTTGTTGTTGTTTGTTTTTTACTTTCCCCTAGGCATCTCTTGAGCTTTTCCACTCTTGACTCCTCTTCCCAGAATGTACCCTCTATTCTACAGCTTGTTTTAATCTGATCTTCCTTTACCTTAGGTCCCATCTGATTTAGAAGTATATCCCTAGTATCATCACTCTAAGTGATTACTCTTTCCTTTGTGCTCGTATGGCATCAACTGCTGTGCCACACCTTTCATATTGAGAATACCTGACTTAAAGCTTAAATTACAAAGAAATCATCTCTATATAACAGAAGATTAAGGATGACAATCTAATTTCAAAGGGGAGGGGTATAGAGTTCTTTAGAAGGTCTAGTTTAGTTCAGCATTTGTAGTATTGAGAAAATGCTATTGTTAGGGCTAAATGGTGGTAAAGCAGTGAAACAGTGTTCTGTCAGGTTTACCCACATGGAAAGGTTCTGGGTTCAAGTTCATAGATTTCCCTCAGTATACCAGGCACACATATGACCATGACTTGAAGCTGGCTATGGTTGGGGGTAGTTAATGATGTCAAAACCTTGTTGGCAGTTCTCTCTCTTCTCTCTTCTCTCTCTCTCTCTTTCTCTCTCTCTCATGGAAGAAATAAATAAACTTTTTTTTTAGAGATTATTGCTATAGGACACATGCGTTCACCAGAAAGACAGAGAGAGACAGAGACAGAAAGTGAGAAATCACCCCCCAGGGGAGTTGGCCACGCTGCAATCCCTTCTCCTCCATTCTCCTCTTGGGATCTTGGGCATGCACACACACGTGTCTGGCATGAGTTTAAGCCACCGGGTCTCGGACTCAAGCTGTGGTCATCTACATAGGAGTCCAGCCACATAGCCATTATGTCAACTGCTGGTACGAAATAAATAAACTTTTAAAAATGCTTTTTGTTGGGACCAGCTGATTGTGTAATGGTTTTGTTGCTGGACTCCCACATAGTCGACCATGGTTAGAATCCCAGACCCAGAAACTTCAAACTCATGCTAGGTGCATGTGCAAGCATGTCCAAGATCCCAAGAGGAGAATGAGGAAGAAGGGATTGTGGCATGGCCATCCCCTCTGGAGGACTAATTTCTCACCGTCTCTCTGTCTTTCCAGTGAGCACACATGACCTATAGCAAAAATCTCTCTTAAAAAAAATGCTATTTGTCAATATTATAGAATGAGGGAGCAGACACGGACAGATATGAGGGAGAGTTATCACCCTCCGAACTTATTCTGTGATGTAGCCATTGGCAAACCCCTTCATTTCAGGGAAGAAGGCAAAAATCACAAAAGCATCTCCAGAGTCATAAAGTAAGTAATACCATGGTAAGTCATGTTAAGATATAAACTCTGATGTAGATAGCCTGATTCCCAAGATTTCCAGTCTGTTTCCACTACCGTATGCTACCTAGTTATTTGTTTAACTTCAGATATATGTTATTTTTATTTTATTACATAACCTGAGTTTCCTAGAAGTCAGGTCTGAGTCATACCCATCTCTTTCTCACAACAGAGCTTGGCAGAAGACTTGGGCATCAGATAATCAATCTATAAATCATTTCATATTGATAGATATATTTTGCAGGACCCTAACTAGATTATATATTTACTTTATAGTTATTCAACTTCTATTAATTTAAATAATAATAAACCCCTAGACATCAACATGGAATATTCTCCAATATATCTACACAAAAACTGTAAAGCAGAGAGTGCCAGTCACTCTCTTTGAAACCTTGGGCAAGTCATACTCCCTCTCCTGTCCTTGGTTTTCTCATTTATAAAATTGCAAATTTGTAGTACACAATTTCTAAGCACTTTTTCAATTCTAACATTCCAAACAAGGCTAGTTTTTTTCTGTTTTTTTTTTTTAATGGATTTTTGTTACTAATTTAGCTACTTTTTCATTATTGTAAAAATGTTTAACATGAGCAAGAAATGTCATAGTAATTACTCTTAACAAGATGCAAACCCCAAAGTTCTCATTAGATCATTTCTAGCTGATTGAATACCAGAATAATGAATCAAACCTCAGTCTGGCAAACAGACTAATTTTACTTTGTCTATATTACCTTTGTGTTCCAACAATGATACTTTATTTATTTCTACTATTTCTTAGTAGTGCAGTACCAAAGGAGTCTAGGGCCATTAATGTTGGGCAGCCCTTGGGTTAGTGTCCAATAACTATTTGACTTTGGATAAGTTACTTGATCTCTTGAAGGTTTGGTTTTCTCACTGGGAATTAAACCTGAAAATTCCTATTTTGCAGGATTCATATGAGTGGGAAGAGAAAATATACATGAAAAATAATAGCATAATCTCTGGTGTCTATTAAGTGTGTCAGACATCTTTGATGGCAAACTATGTCATGTGTAATTGGTATTACAAAGGATAAGCCTTTTTGATGCTTTCTTTTTATGTGACCATTTATAATTAAACTTTCAGCTTGGGAACTGGGAACGGTGGAAGAACATGAATTATTCTCTGCACTCTGGTATCTTCCTCCTCATACAGCCCACCAATTCTGGTTTAAGATCTACATGAGAAAGAGAAGAAGAAATGAAAGATGGTAAATGTCAGGAAGGGTGTGTAAAAGTGGCTCAAAATGAAATATAAACACAAGAGCAAACTGAAAGCAAAGATAACTTGTATGAGTTAGCTTCCAGCACATAGAGTTTTCTGAATAAAAATAGAGTTTTTAATATCTAATAACAGCTGCTATTTCGTGGACATATTTAATCTTGGTCATATGTGCATAAGATTTGGTGGAAATACTATTTCCATGGAAATCAGAAATTACTCTCGTCTAAATCTCTTAACTCTATTACCGTTAATTTTGTCTTTGTTTTCATATCTTGGTTTGACTTTGTTTATAAATTTCATGTTTAACATTCAAAGTTTGGCTTGGTAGTCAATAACAGATAGCTGACATGGGTAAGGTTTAAAAATAAGAAAAGAAAGGAAGGAAGAAAGAGAAAGTAAAAAGGAAGGAAGAAAGGAAGGAAGGAAGGTCACTTGAGAAAGTAAGTATTAAAGTTATAGCAATAAACCAGTTCACCAGAGCTTCCTACACCGTTACCTCAAGCCCAAGCTAACCTTAACCAGCGAAATGGCAGTAATTACCCCAATGAGAACTCAAATAGCTTTCAGTCCTCCAGAACTCGGCTCTGTCTAGTTTCTGTTTCTTCTCTAACCACAATGCTATTGCTAAGGGATGTGTGTTGGTGGTTAAATTTGCTGATAATTATGACAGAAAGTGCTACTAATGCAAAGAAAAGAGCTCTGGTTTGGGAGCTCGGAGATGCAAAGTCTGCTCTATGCTCTTTTGCTCATTTTGAAACCTACAAAAATCATTAGCCCTTTCTGAGCCTCACTTTACTCTTCTGTTAAATGAGGAGGTTGGACTTCATAATCTCTTGTGTCTCTTCTAGTTATGCCATTCAACTGCTCTAAATAGAAATTTCAAATTTTGTCAGCAAACGCCAAGCACATTGTTTCAAACATGTTTGGAGTGGGAGAACTATAGATCACAAAGTTTCTGGGTAGAGGAGTGAAGGCTACTGAAAGTTCAGCTTTCTAAAAAGGGAGATTAAAAGATTATGTGTTTTATGCATGCCGATACTGCAACCAGGCCCCCTCATTCATTTTCTGCTTACCCGGGACCATGTGGAGCAGCACCCTGACCAGGAGATAGCTAGTGAGGAGCAGAGAATAAATCCAAGTTTAGTCAAACTGGGAAGTAGGAAATAGCTGCTCTTTCACTCTTCTTTTTTCAGAAAGTTTTATTGAAAGTAGCTTTAAAATATTAATAAAAAGGCAAGTTGAAAATCAACGAGCACATCACAGTTTCATTTTTTTTTGGTTTATATAAGTAATGGGAAGAAAATATACAGGAATCATAATAGTGGTTACCTCAGAGCACAAATAAATTTCTTCTCTATTCTTTTATACATTTTCCAAAATTATTTTGCCATAACCCTGTTGTGGACACCTGATTCCATTCTTTTTTTTTAAAAAAAAAATAAGTTTATTTAGTTTTTTCTAAGAGAGAGTGAGAGAGAGGTATCCCCAAGTTCCTCATGCTAAAATTAATTCCCAGCCTCAGCTATCCAGGACCATGAGCATACATGTGCATGCTTGGAGTCCTAACTTCACCCGTGATCACTTAAAACCCATTTTTAATAAAAATCCAAGATATGAATCAAGTTGTGTGAATCCCTTGCTTAGAAGCCACCAGTGGATTTTTATCACATAATAAAAGCCAAGCTCTCCAATACAGTCAAAAGACTCCATAATTCTACATTAGTCTGTCTCTAGGGACTTAATTGCTATCTCTCTCCCTTCCCGGCCTACTCTCTTTCAGCTCTTCTTTGAGTTCCTGAAGTTAGCTCCCACTTTGAAACCCTAATAATTGTTCTTCTTGCCTGACACACTCTTTTTTTAAATTTATTTTTAATTTAACTTTATTTTTTAATTATTCATACATTAAATTGCTATATACCATTTAGATTGTGAAAAGACTTTAGCCAGCATGATATACACCTCAGTCTAGCCTAGTTGAGACTATTTTACACGTCCTCATCGACAGATAATAAACCATATCTGTGTCCCAAGAGTGTCTTACCTCTCCATTTTCCCCCCAAATTTCCTTTTCTATGTTCTTCCCCTCCCATACTATCTTTCCACTTTGTCTCTAGTGTCCATTACAATTTTTAATGCATTTATGTTCTCTAGTCTTTCTGTTCTACCATAGAGTGCGGACAGTTGTATATGTTATGTGGAGACATACAATGTCTCTCTTTCATAGCCTGACTTGCTTCACTCAGCAACAAATCTTCCATATTTGTCCCTTTTCTATCAAATTCCAGGGCCTTGTTATTTTTTATGGCTGAATAGTATTCCATGGAGAATATATGCCACAATTTTTCAATCCATTCATCTGTTTGTGGACATTTGGATTGGTAGCAATCATGAATAATGCTGCAATGAAAATAGTTGTGCAAGTGCTTTTCTGACTGAATGCTCTCCTGTCCTTTGGGTAGATACCCAGGAGTGGAATTGCTGGATCATATGATAGTTCTATTTGAAAGTCTTTGAGGAACCTCCATATCATTCTCCACAGTGGCTGGAACAATTTACATTCCCACCAACAGTGTAGGAGTTTTCCCCTTTCACCACATCCCCTCCAGTACTGATCATTATGCACTCTTTTTGCAAATTCCCCTATAATTAATTCAATGTCATCCTCTCTTGGTTTCAGACTGACTTAAGCACAGAGGCTTTCTTGATCCTTTAGTTTACATTAATCCCTCATAGTACTCTGTTCTCTTCCAACCTAACAATATCACTTGTATAATTTGTAATTACAATACAATATAAATATATTTCATCCTTTTATCTTCTACTAATCTACTATAATGTAATGAAAATAATGTATTTATTTAATATCAGTATTTTCAAAATGAGCCCTTTACATGAAGCCTTTGTACTTTCACATCAGTTCTTATAATATTTTCAAAATATTTAGTATCTTTTGGAGTATGCTAGGTTACTCTATAAAGATCAGTAATTTCCAAATCTCTGTGCCTTAAACTAATAAAGAGACAAACAAACAAAAACTAGATCTAGAGAACACATCTCCTTTCTTAACAGTGTGGTTGTTATATATCTGTGCATTCTCACAGTATCTAGGTCCTCTGAAATGTGTTGATGGATTCTTCAATTCTAAATAGATATTCTGCCTCACTAAATGTAAGTTATTTAGCCAGATAAAAGCTCTAAGCTTTGATTATAGGAAACTTCATTCAAAACCACTGAGTTTGTAGCATCTTTCTTGAATTTATTTATTTATTTATTTGTTGTTAGTTATTTTTTCTCTTATTTTATCTTTTAAATTTTATTTATTTATTTACATTTTTTATACATTCAATCCCATTATTTAGCTTAGAAAGTGAACATTTCAATATGTGAACATTTCTCCCCAGTCCAGTTGATCAACACTACCTCCCTGTCCCGATAATGCTCTGTCTCCATATCCCTCCTCCAAATGTCCTTCTCCAGGCCCCACTCCTCCACACACACCACATCTGGCATTCACACCCATCTCTTGTGTTTGTACATCCTTTAAGTTTATTATTTTTTTATGAGCGTATCTAGCACTATCCATAGAACATGTTAGGTGCTCAATGTTTGATTGAATAACTGAATATATGACTCAGTTCATCAGTATATATACAATAAATAGATATTACCACTAAGAGGGTATTGATGCCACAATACAACCCAGCCTTAGCCAGCTCCAGATCATAGGCAATTGCATGCCTGGTATACTCAGGAAAATCTCTGGACATAAAACCAGAATCTTCCCATGTGGGTCAGCCTTGCAGAGCATCAGATTTTACTTCTGTGACATAATGCAGCTTTAAGTTTTTGACAAAATGGATACATTGGACAGGAAAAAATGATGTTGAAAAACCCTGTGGCCTAGCCTTACTTATTATTTTCTGTTATGACAAATGACAAAGAGATCACAATGCCCATAAGTTTAAAAGCCACAAGGTCCTCGGGAACCAGCAGTTAGTGTAATGGCTATGTTGCTGGACTCCCATGTAGTCGACTGCGGTTCAAGTCCCGGACCCGGTGGCTTAAAACTCACACCAGGCGCGTGTGCGTGCGTACCCAAGATCCCGAGAGGAGAATGGAGGAGAAGGGATTGCGGTGTGACCATCCCACCTGGGGGGTGATTTCTCGCTTTCTGTCTCTCTGTCTCTCTCTCTTCCTGGCGAGCGCACTTGCCCTATAGCAAAAACCTCTCAAAAAAAAAAAAAAAGCCACAAGGTCCACTATTTCTTAGTGTTGCTCTCTGGTATAATTCAAAGGTACACTTGAAAAAAATGATTATTTGGATTCAATGCTAAGAAAATGCCATTTATGAAAGCTTCTCTATGATGAACAATAAATCTATTAATATTTGCACATTAGAGGAGAGAATTTTTCTTTTGAGAAACCTGGAGCCAACCTGGGTAAGATATACAATCAACTATCACTTCAAGAAGTGGAAAGCGCAGATATTGTGACCCACTGAGGTAAGAACATTTACTTTTATTAAGGACAGAAGTAATTCCTATTTTTGGAGGCTTTCAAATAAGAATGGATTTTCCCTGGGACCAGCAGTTGGAGTAATGGCTATGTCGCTGTCTTCTCATGTAGTCAACCGCGGTGCAAGTCCTGGACCTGGTGGTCCAGGACTCACGCTGGGAGCGTGTACATGCATGAAAGAATGAAAAAAAGAAGAAAGAAAGAAAGAAAGGAAGGAAGGAAAGAAAGAAAGAAAGAAAGAAAGAAAGAAAGAAAGAAAGAAAGAAAGAAAGAAAAAGAAAAAGAATGTCTTCCAAACTGAAAAGGGCAGGGCTTGACTGAGGAAAATATCCTATTAGACAATGTTTTTCTTTGACAGTACCTCCTCTTCTTGCAATTGAGAGACTTTCATTTTAATACAGATCAACACTCAGAGCTGTACAAGTAGAGCAAATTCAGGCATGAATTATAAGGAAAAATAGATTGAGCTTTGAACTCTGTCTCATGTTCTTACAGTCATGTCATTAGTTTAATATTACTGATTACTTAATGTGGTTACAAGCAGTCTTCCATATCTTTTTAAAGCTTAATCTTTTTTTTTATTCACACAATAGTATTAAGACGATGGACTTAAAACATCAATCAGGGAGGGTAAGTGATTTTGTCAAATGGCAAATAATTGGTAAATCTAGAGTATGAAATTAAGCTAGCTAACTTCATAGCCTGTGTATTTGGCAACAAAAATGATTCTGCTAAAGTCTCTTCTCAGTGAGAAGGCTTCTGACATAAGCAGACATGGAGAGCTCCATTTGAGCCTGCTTCTGCTGCATTGTTGTCTTTAAATGAAGAGTGAATACAAACCCCTGTTATACATTGAAAGAAAAAAGGGGTTGCTCTAAACCCTGTTCTACTTGTCTTCAAAGAAAAAAAAATGAGTGAAAATGGTGACATTTAAAAATTAGCACATAAGGAAAATTTGAAATCTTTTCCACTAAAAACTGGTACAAGAGAAGGATACCCACTTTCTACACTCCTTTTCAATACAGTGCTGGAAGTCCTCACCAATGCAATCAGAAAAAAAGAATAAAATTAAAAGCATTCAAATGGGAAAAGAAGAGGTGAAATTATCTCTATTTTAAGATGACATGATTGTATACATAGAAGACCCAAAAAAAAAGTCTCAAAGTAATAAATTCATACAGTAAATTTTCTGCATACAAAATCAACATAGAGAAATCTATAGCATTTCTATATATGAACAGCAGGCAGACTGAGATAGAACAGAAGAAAGTAATTCCATTTACCATAGCCACAAAAAGTATGATACCTAGGAATAAATCTAACCAAAGAAGTTAAAGACCTCTACAAGGAAACCTACCAGAAGCTTAAAAAAAGAAATTGAAACTGACACAAAAAAAGCTGAAGCTTACCCTATGTTCCTGGATTGGAAGAATTAATATAATCAAAATGGCAATCCTACCCCAATTAATCTACATATTTAACGCAATTCCAATAGAACTATCAAAGACATTCTTTTTTTTTTTTTTTTGAGAGGTTATTGCTATAAGGCACGTGCACTTGCCAGACAGACAGAGAGAAACAGAGAAACAGAAAGCGAGAAATCACCCCTCAGGGGGGATGGTCACGCCACAATCCCTTCTCCTCCATTCTCCTCTTATG
>NW_006159984.1:293369-298824 GCF_000334495.1 Tupaia belangeri chinensis | reverse complement strand
GCCACCGGGTCCGGGACGCGAATCGCAGTCGACTACATGAGAGTCCAGCGACATAGCCATTATGCTAACTACTGGTTCCCCCAAAGACATTCTTCACAGATCTAGAAAAGATAATTATAGAATTTGTCTGGAATTATAAAATATCTCATACTGCCAAAGCAATCTTGAGCAAGAAGAGTAGAGTGAGTGGCATTTCATTTCCTGTCCCTAAAATATACTATAATGCTGTGATAATCAAAACAGCATGATATTGGCACAAAAACATACATGTGGATCAATGGAACAGAAATAATCTCACAAACATACAGCTGACTTTTGATAAAGGGTACTAGTCATTCCAGTGGGAAAAGGAAAACTTTTTTAGCAAATTGTGCTGGAAAACTGGATATCCACCTGCAGAAAGATGAATCTACCTCTCACCATTGACAAAAATCAACTCAAAATGGATAAAAGATCTAAACCTAAGACCACAAACTATAAAACTCCTAAGACCACAAACTATAAAACTACTGCTGAAAAATACTGAGGAAACTCTGGGAGACTCTGGTAGGCAAACATTTCTTAAATAAGAGCCCCAAAGTACAATCAATAATTCCAAAAACAAACAAATGGGATTACATCAGATTTAGAAGTTTCTGCATGGCAAAAGACACAGTAATTAGTGCAAATTGACGGCACTTGTAGTGGGAAAATATTTTTGTAAACTATGCTTCAGATAGGGGACTGGTAGCCAGAATACACAGGGAACTCAAGTGGCTTACCCAAAAAAACGAGGATCAACACAATTAGAAGATGGGAGAATAAGCTGAAAAAACAACTCTCTTAGGAAGACATACAAATAGCCAAAAGGCATATGAAAAAATGCTCAACATCTCTCATCATAAGGGAGATGCAGATCAAAACCACAATGAGATACCTCCTAACCCCTGTCAAAATGACTAAGATTAAAAAAAAAAAATGATAAGTGCTGGTGGCGATGTGGTGAAATGGAAACTCCCGATACTGCTGGTGGGAATTTAAGTTGGTCCAGCCACTGTGGAGAACAATAAGGAGATTCCTAAAAGATTTACAAATAGAACTACCATATGATTTAGCAATCCCACTGCTTAGTATCTACCCAAAGGATAGAAGAATGCTTAGTCAGAAAAGTGCTTGCAAATTTATGTTTATTGCAGCATTATTCACAATTTCTAAGACATGGAACCAACCCAAATGTCCATGAATAGAGAAAAGGATTGAAAAAGTGTGGCACATACACTCTATGGAATACTACTCAATCATAAAAAACAAGACTCTGACTTTTGACAGAAAGTGGATGAATATGAAAGATTTACTGCTGAGTGAAGCAAGCCAGGGTATGAAAGAAAGACAGTGTATATCTCCACTTTACACTGACTGTCTGCATTCTATGGCTGAAACTGAATGACTAGAGTATATACAAACACAGAAAATGGTTGTAGACACTAGATACAATGTGAGAAGAGGGTGGGAGGAGGAGGAGAGTCTGAGGAAAGACATTAAGGTGAAAAATAGAGAGGCAAGACTTTTATGGAACAAAGAAATGGATTATCATCTATATCTCCACTTTACACTGACTGTCTGCATTCTATGGCTGAAACTGAATGACTAGAGTATATACAAACACAGAAAATGGTTGTAGACACTAGATACAATGTGAGAAGAGGGTGGGAGGAGGAGGAGAGTCTGAGGAAAGACATTAAGGTGAAAAATAGAGAGGCAAGACTTTTATGGAACAAAGAAATGGATTATCATCTGTTGATGATAATGTGTATAGTATCCCCAGCTGGGCTGGTGAGAAATGTATTTATGTTGAAACATTCATTTTAAAAACTAAGTGACATACATGATTGAACGTATAAAAGAAATTGAAATAAAATTTAAAATTAAAAAAAGAGGAAGAGAAAAAAAAAGAAAGAAAAGAAAACTGCCTTCTTACCCAGATGAGGAAAAAAAAAATTAGCATGTGTGATGATTAGTTTTGGGTGTCAGCTTGACTGGACCAAGAAATATCTAGAAACCTTATATGACATTATTGTGAAAGTGTCCATGGGGGTGTTTTCAGAAGAGATTAACATGTGAGTCGTGTAGACCATGCAGTGAAGAACCACCTTCACTATGGACAGGCATTATCCAATTATGGAGAGAACACATATAGAAAACATTTAAATCTCTTTTGAATGAAAGCAAAGTAGACTTCTTATACTGTCTTGGAGATCAGAATCCAAGGCTCTTCTGCTTTCAGACTCCAAGGTTCACACCAGTACCTCTCCCCCACCCACACCAAGCTCTCAGGTTTTCAACCTCAGACTGTGAGTTACATCATCAGCTTCCCTTCCTCGGAGGCCTTTGGACTTGGACTTACCAACATCCTAGAGTCTCTGGCTTGCAGACAGCCTGTTGTGGGACTTCTCAGCCACCATTAACTTATGAACCAATTACCCTAATAAATCCCCTCCTTATGTGTCTACATATGTTATTGGTTCACTCTCTACAGAGAACCCTGACCCAACAATACAGGATGTCTGACAAATTGGTCATTTGGAAAATACTAGTTATAACATTTCCATGATGGTCAAATTTACATGTTAAATTTGCTGGGCCAAGGGACACCCAAGTTAAACATTATTTCTGTCCATGTCTGTAAAGGTGCTTCTGGATGAGATTCACATTCAAACCAGATGACTCAGTAAAGTACTGTAGATTGTCCTCCCCCAAATAGGTGGAAAACATTCAATTCACTGAAGGCCTGATAATAAAAGATAGGATACCTTAGTCCTTTATTGTATTGCTGATAGATGTACCTAAGACTGGGTGAATTCATAAAAGTAGAATGACTCACAGGTCTGGTTGCTGGAAAGTCCAAAGGCATCACAAAAATAGAGGAATGCAGAACTTTTAGCTGAGCAGAGCATGGTATATATCCATATGGTCATGTCTATACTGTTCTGTTCTCATTCTCTCTGCTTATAAATCCTCCAAGAACTCAGTCATGGAGGCCCTATCCTAATGACATTATTACACCCAAATCCTCCACTCTGGGACTTCACAAAGGAGTAAGTTTTCACTTAAGATCTTTACAATACATCCCAACACATAAATTTCTGGGGGCGGGAGTGTAGTAACCAATCAATGCACACTAAGACCAAATTCTAAAATATGAAATTTTGAAGGGCAAATCATTATTCAAACTAAAACAATGGAAGAAGGTGAAATCAGCCCTTTTTGCTTCTAGTCTGCCTGCTTGAGATGTGATATCAGTCTTCTCTTGTGTTTGGATTGAAGTTTAAACCATTGCTCCTTTGATTCTCAGATCTTCAGACTTGGACTGAGTTAAACAACTGGCTTTCTTGAGTCTCTAGCTTGGAGATGGTGTATCATGGGACTTCTCAGTCTCTATAATTGTGTGAAATACTTCCTCGTAATAAATTTATCTATATATAAACCTCTTCCTATTGGCTCTATTTTTCTGGAGGACTCTTGACTAATACATATTCTATGACCAGCTTTTATATAAAGTGCATACAACCACACCCAATGAGCAACAATATTTTTAATAGCTTTTCCAGTACGAGTTGTAGCCAGGGGATTATCTGCAATTGCAATAGCTCCAGTGAAATAGGGACGGATGTCTTTTCCTGACTCAGAGCTACTACAGGATGCCTGTTAACATTCTACTGAGCTGCCTCTCACTCAGTCTGTTCTAACTTCTCAGGGGTTAATTCCTCATCTTCTAATTCAGGGAGGGGGAGAAAATTTCTTATCAAGTTCTCCTGCAAGGGAGGAGCAGAGGAGGAAATTCTAACAGACAGGGAGAGTCTTTATCTGCGGCGGAAAAAATCCTCTTCTGCTCCTTCTGTTTTGATGAAACTTTTTATCTTTACAAGTTTAATATTTAAAATTGCCTTAATTCAACAGACAAGTTCAATTTTAAATATTTACTCAGTTTACATTTATTTAATTTTATCTAACTATTTATTTAAGGTGGCTTTTAAAAGAAAAGCAAAATCAGGCTAGTCTTACATTAGTTAGCTTTGTTTTTCCCAGGTAGGTAATCTGGTGTACCTGATCTATAATGACTTGTTCAAGGGCTTCAGGGGTTATTGTTCTGCCGAGCTGGTAACAGCAGTTCTCTTTCAGGTCCTCCAGTTTATACAATTTTTTCCTAATATCTGGTGCTGCCTGGTGAGTGGAAACCCCTCATCAATCAGGTTTGGTAAGGTGGTCGGATGACCTTCCTCTCCAGGTACATTTTTCCGTGCTTTGGTGAGGATTCGCTCCCGTTCCTCGGTAGTGAATAACGTTTTGAGAAGCTGTTGGCAATCATCCCAAGTGGGACTGTGGGTATACAGAATAGACTCAAACAGATCGGTGAGTCCCCGTGGATCTTCTGAGAAGGGAGGATTTTGAGTTTTCCAATAATATATATCACTACTAGAAAAGGGCTAGTACTGATACATGCGCTCTCCTTGAGGACCTGTGCCCCCAAGGGCTCGGACGGGATGGATAGGAGCCTGCTCAGAGGATGAGGGCTCTTCTTCCTCCTGGACCCTCCTGGATCTAAGTCCTGCAGCAGGTCCTTGTGTCAACACCAGAGGTGCTGAGGGCCCCACAGTAGAGTGAGGCAACTACTGAGGCTGTGGAGGGAGCTCCACCTCTGGCTGGGGGAGTGCTGCTGCCTGACCCTGAGGAGCTGCAGTCACCGGAGCCTGAGGAGCTGCTGCTGCAGCATAAGATGGTGAATAAGTTTCAAAATCTAAATCTGCCATGGAAGGATAAATCCCAGAGTCCCCTTGAAGGACTGACTTTTTGAGATCCTTTGTAGTTTCCCCCAGCTCTGAGTGGTAGGTACCCTCCACAGTCAATATTTTTTGGGGATCTTCATCCTTTTCTGGTATAAAAGGCCTAAGCCAAGGAGGGGGATTTTCTACCAAATCTTGCCTCATTGTAATATATGGATACTGGTCCAGATGACCCTGAAGGCCAGGCTGGGTGATTATTTCTCAGACTGCTTGATGACTTTCAGTGAAAAGGTCCCCTGTGGTGGCCACCCCACATCAAAGGCTGGCCATTCTGAAGAACAAAAGGTATTAAACTTACCTTTACTTACCTCTAGTCCATAGGTGTGAGCTTTCTCCTGGACTGCCGAGAAGTGATCTAAGATTAAACTCTTAGGAGTTACTTGGGTTAGGCTCATGACAGGAAAGAAAAGGAACAGAGGCCACAACAAAAAGATACACAGAATCACAATCACCCCTGCAGCCCAGCAAACATGCACAGACGACAACCACACGCACCGGCCGGTCAGTTCCACCACATGCACCGGATTCACACCAGTCTGTATAGGATCCTTACCAAATGCTAGACCAAACGGCATCCAACGTGGACGCTCGTTGATCTCCTGGTTGTCAGGGACGTCTCCCTTGACTTCAGGTGG
>NW_006159984.1:281520-293156 GCF_000334495.1 Tupaia belangeri chinensis | reverse complement strand
TGTAAGGGTCCAGAGATCGGTCTAACTGATGGAGACACAGAAAAGACAACAACAATGCAACTGCAAAAGAGGCTTTTAATTTTCCAGCTAGCTGGGGTCCAAGTTTCTTCCCATCACAGCGGGCCTTCACAAGGACCCTGAGCCTAAGATAAAGGGATCTTTTATAGTTCAGGATTTTTCACAGAATGTAACACATACAAAGGAGGGGGTATGAGAAGCGTGGGTCCAGCTATCACCACCTGCTCAGGTCTAGATAAGGACTCTCAGCTAAGGGTCTGGATGACCTTGCCTCGGAGGTGCTGGGCCCTCCCATTTTCCACTTATTTGAGAGTTCCCAGACTCCTGGTTTCCGTCCTTGAGGCCCTAACAAAGTGGACTCCGTCCTTGAAGACTTAACAGGGTAGCAATTAAGCTAACTTGCCCCAGCATTCCCTAACATGGTGATGATTATGCTAATTTGGTCTAACATGCTCACCAGAAAGAGAAAGACACAGACACAGAAAGGGAAAAATCATCCCCAGTGGGGATGGCCATGCTGCAATACCTTCTCCTCCATTATTCTCTCAGGGTCTTGGACACCTACTCACATGCGCCCAGCGTGAGTTCAAGCCACCAGGTCCAGGACTTGAACTGTTGCCGAGACTAGCAACATAGCCATTGTGTCAACTGCATGTTCCAATTCATATATAAGTTCATGAAAGCCTGTTTTTCATTATTTAGGAAATATATTTGAGAGTGGAATTGCCAGGTCATATGGAATTCTATGTTAAATTTTTTGAGAAACAGCCAAATAATTTTCCAGAGTGCCTGCACCATTTTCCATTTCTACCAACAATTGATGAGAGTTTTAATTTCTCCTCAATACTTCACTTCACCAGACAGAGACAGAGGGTTAATCTGCATTTCCTTGATGGCCAGTGACTGAGCATAATTTCATGTGATTACCAACAATTTGTGTATATTTTTGTGTGGAATGTCTTTTCAAATGCTTTGACCATTTTAAATTCAGTTGTTTATTATTGAAGTGTAAGAGTTATTTATATGTTCTAGAGGCAACAATCTTATCAGATATGATTCACAAACACTTTATCACAATCTGTGGATTGTTATTCACTCTCTTTATAGCACCATTTGGTGCACAAAAGTTTTTAATTTTGATGAAGTTCAATTTATTTTTATTTTATTTCATGTGCATTGGCATCATATAAAAATATCCATTGCTATATCCAAAGTCATAAAGGTTTATCTTGTGTTTTATTCTAAGAGAATTTAACTCTTACATTTAGTTTTTGACCCATTTTGAATTAATTTTTACATGTGATGTAAGGCAGGAGTCATTCTTTTGCATGTGGATATCAAGTGGTCCTGGCAATATTTGTTGGAGACACATTTCCCCCATTGAATGGTCTTGGCCATCTTGTCAAAAATTAATCAGACATAGAAACAGGACCTTGTCTCTGGACTCTCAGTTGCATTTAATTGATGTATGTGACTATTTTAATGCCATTAACCCATTGATTTCGTTATTGTAAATGTGTAGTAAGTATAGAACCATGACTTCTTCAAGTTTGTTGTTTTTCAATATTATTTTGGTTATTTTTACAGCTTTGTAATTCCACATAATTTTTAAGATTAGATTTTCTATTTCTGTAAAAGAAAACAGGAATTTTTAGTGGTTTTTGCCTTAGGGCACATATGCTGGCCAGAGAGAGAGAGAGAGAGATAGATGACCATGCTTCAATCCCTTCTCTTACATTCTCCTTCCAGAATCTTGGGCATGCACACACATGTGCTCAGTGTGATTTTCGAGCCACCAAGTCTGGGACTCAAACCACAGTTGGCCATGTGGGAGTCCAGTAACATAAACACTATGCCATCTGCTGATCCCAAGAAAACAGGATTTTGGCAGGGAATGCAATCTATTTGTAAATTACCTTAGGGTCATTGCCAATCTAACAATATTAAATTTCTTTTTTCTTTTCTTCTTTTTTTTTTTTTTTTGAATTGAGAGATTTTTTTCTATAGGGGACTTTAGCTCACCAGAGAGACAAGAAAGACAGAAAGTGAGAAATCAACCCCCAGGGGGGGATGACCACACTGCAATCCCTTCTCCAGTCTCCTCCGGGATTTTCAGCACACACACACACACACACACACACGTGCTTGGCATGAGTTTCAGGCCATAGAGTCTGGGACTCGAACCACTGTCGACTATATGGTAGTCCAGCAATATAACTATTATGCCATCTACTGGTCCCAACAATATTAAGTTTCTTAAACCATGAACATAGGATGTTCTTTTTTGGTTTTGGGGTTTTTGGGTTTTTTTTGTCTATTTAAGCCTTTAATTTCTTCCAACAGTGTTTACTAGTTTTCAGTGAATGAGTCTTTTCAAGCCTTGGATAAATTTATTCCTAAATATGCTATTATCTTTGATACTTCTATAAATAAAATTATTTTCTTTATTTTTATATTATTTATTGCTATTGTGTAGACATGCAATTGATTTTTGTATGTCAGCCTTGCATCTGACATCTTTGCTCAATTTATTAGCTCTAATCAGTTTCATTGTAGATTCTTTAATATTGTTATATATAAGATCATGTCATCTGAAAACAGAGATAATGCTAATTCTTTCCTTCCATTTTGGATTTAATTTATTTATTTTTCTTGCCTAATTGCTCTGACAACAATGTCAAATATAGTATTGAATAAGATTCATGAAAGCAGGCATATTTGCTTTATTTCCGATCTTGAGAGGTAAAGATTTCACACTTTCACCATTGAACATAATGATAGTTGTGGTTTTTTCATAAATGCCCTTTCTCATGTTGATGAAGTACCTTTCTAGACATCATTTGTTGAGTGTTTTTATCATGAAAGTGTGTTCAATTTTCCCAAATACCTTTTCTAAATCAATTACAATTATTTTGTGTTTTTCTCCCTTTAATTTTTTAATCTGGCATATTACATTGATTAATTTTGACATGTTGGCAGGGAAGCTATGATCTAAACTCCATCTTCTAGACTCCCAGAATCTTCAGGTAAGCACAGTGGAGGAGAATTTTTGTCACAGAATGAACAGAAACCACCGTGGAGGCACAAGCGATATGAGAAATGAAGAAAATATCTCTCTTCTAAGGGAAAAGAACAATCCATCATCATTCACAGACAGTACAGTAGAACTTGTGGAAATATATGATAGCGAATTCAGAATATTCATAGTGACAAAACTAAATGAGACACAAGAGCTGAGAGAGAATGAACTCCAGAAGATGCAGGAGAAAAGAGATAACGAGTTCCAGGAAGTGTTGAAGTTCTTCCATGACCTGAAAGAGAAAATACACACCATAAAAAAAGAATCAAATTCCCTCTTTGTTTGGGATTTGTTTTTGTTGCTTATTATGTATTTTGTTGTTTATTTATCATTTTTTGTAAAGCATTTTTGTAAAGTCTGCATTATTTTTTAGTCTAGCCTCTGGAATGCCTATTTCATTAGTTTTTGTGGTCAAGTGCTGTTTTATAAGAGACTGTAAACACTTACTGAGTAGCTCTGTGGTTTGGATGAATCTGAAATGAAAGGTTAAGTTATTTTCAGTTACTTTCTGATCATGCATCTTGCTAAGGCTTGTGTATGGCTTTTTTGAAGCTCCTGTATAAATGGATGCTTTTAAATGTCTTAATTTCCCAAAGAGTCTCATTCTAGCCTCTTCTTGGGTCCTTAATGATCTATTGTATGTCTTTACCCATAATCTATTGCCCCAATAGGCTGTGGATCTATAGTCTGCTTAAAGCTTTTATGAGCAGTTCATACTACTTTCTGCCACTTTTCTCACCTGAGATTTGAGTTTGGAAAAACAGGTCAGTCTCGCAAGCAGTCTCTACGATTGCTAAAACTTTCAAACATAAGTCTGATTTGCTTCCTTCAATTCTTGTGAATGATGTTGGAATTGAGCAGCCACCACCTCTAGACAAAAGCCACAAATTGAGCAGCCACCACCTCTAGACAAAGGCTATATCATGTTACAGTGGTAGTAGGAGAAGGATGAATGAAAACACCAGGATATTTCCTACCTTTCTGAATCTGTCTTTTTCTTGACTAGGTGTTTGCTTAGTTGATGTAGACCTTTGACTGGACTGTTTTCCAAAACTCATATAAAACTATTTAAACTCAGGGCCAGCAGGTGGCATGGTGGTTAAGGGTGCGAGATTCTCATGTGGCCAATGGCGGTTTGAGTCCTGGACCCAGTGACTTGCTTCCTCTCTCCCCTCCCCTTTGTCTCTCTCTGGTCAAAATTAAATAATAATAATAATAAATGAAAAAAATATTGAGAAAAATTATTTAAACTCATCTCTTATGTTTCTATGAAAATATGTGCATTTTTATTATGGAAATCAGAATACACTGTACTTAGTAGTTCAAAATCTGTTTCAGTTACAGTCTAAGTGTTATCCTTTGATAGTATTCACTGAATTTAGGTCTTTTGACAAAATCTTACTTAAGTGATGCAAAAATAGAAAAATTATCTGTTGATGATAGCGTGAACAGTAACATCCCTGACTGGACTAATGTACAGTGTATTCATGCTGAGGAGATTAATTTTGTATGTTGTAATGATATGCAGTGATTGAATGTATAAAATAAAAAATCTTACTACATTGAAGCTCCTAGACCAAGGCAGCTCTTAAGGTGTATCATTGCCTTTATGGTAATATTTCTTAAAGTGTTTTTAAAAAACTAGTCTACCAGTGAATATCTCACAGTTTTCTTTAGAAGCGGATCTATAGGTAAATATAGTATGAAACATCGAGGGCAGTGAAGATTCTGTTTGACCTCCATCTCTATTCATTATCCTGAGATATTTTATCTTGCTTTATGGCCCTGAAGGGAGACCCTTGAAGACTTCATTATTGGACTTCTTGTCAGCTGGTCAGTGATAGGTCAGTGATAGGCACCTATAAATGATAAGGGATTTAATGAAAAGATCTGAAGGTTTCACTTAGGAAATGAGAGTTGAATTGAGTCTTTAAAAAATAATTATGATTAATAGTTTGCCAAAGAATAGAGAAGGAACACTAAGTCTTCTTAATCCATTTAGCTTTAGGGGTAGTAATGGTTTGTAGCTAGTCTCTGTAGGCCTCAACATCCCCTTAACATCCCTTGTTTGTTCTGTTAATTCTCCTCAGAACTCTTGTAACTCATTTCGTTAAAATAAATTTATTTGAACTTCCTAAGATAAACTTAGTTTTTTGTTTGTTTGTTTGTTTTTCTGAGATCCTGACTGAGTTAAACAAAATGTAGTTGATTTCTATTGAGGAAGTTTACAGAGGCTTTAATATGTGAATTGGATTACTAATCTCCCAATGGAGACTATTAACTGGCACCACTTCTCAAAAGCATTCGTCTGTAAAGCCCTTTTAGAAGAGTAATAGTAGTTATTTGTTTATTGATTTATTCATGAGTACTGTCTCTCAGACTAAGAGTCAAAGAAATGCACTTTTAAAAATGTTGCTTAATAATTATAGCACAACTTCCATTTACTAAGTGCAGTGTAAGTAATGTACCAAGTACTTTTCATGGCTTATTTAATAATCATCATCAAAACTCTGTAATATGGATTCCATTATTATACTGGACTGTCAGAAAAGTCATAATGTATTTTCCTATGCAAAAATGTGTCATGACTTTTATTACAACCCTATATTACTATTGTTATCATTTCTAATTTTTAGATCAGGAAAAGAAGTTTAACAAAATTAAAAGATGCACAGCTTATAAATGGAAAAGGTAATGATGAATTTCAAGTCTTCTTGACTCTAATGTCCCTATCCTCAAATTACCAATGTCTTGCTTGAGGTGAGTTTAGACTGCTACAGTTATGACCAATTGATAGTAAAGATGGGTTCTTGTCATGTATGAAGGCTTGAAAATGGAACTTTTAGCAAGTGGGTAGGTCAATATGATGCAACTGCTTGTCTTAATAGATTGCTACACATAGCTTAGTAAATAATTCCCAATCAATGTCAATACCCAGGGTGAAGATTTTTGTTACTCAAGAAAATTAATGTAACTCTCTGGGCCTGAAATCTAATATCTGGAATGTAGAGTTCCATTTAGTATTTTTTTTCTGCTTTTAATCTAAAAAAATTAAAATTACAGAAGTTTTTTTTTTTTTTTTTAACAGAGAACTTTACATTCTTTTGTTTATTAAGTATTTATCCTTGTGGCCAGCAAGTGGCATGGTGGTTTAGGCACTGGATTTCCACATGGCTGACCACAGTTTGAGTTCTGTACCTGGTGGCTTGCTATCTAGTCTCCTCTCTCTCTCTTCCCCCTCTCTCATGAGTACACATGCCTTGTAGCAAATTTCAAAATAATAATACTAAATACAATTAACTAAAAAATTTCTTCCTTTGCCCCTCCCATTTACCACTTAGTATTTTGGTTTTTAGTCTCATTAAATTGAAGATGACTTTTTCTTAATTATAATGGTCTTGAGAACAAGGACCATACCTATTCTTTAGTGTGTATTCCCGTGCCAGGTCTGATAACTACTATACAGTAAGCATTCTGTTAAGTACTATCTATTATGATTTCTGCTATACCACATTGCTTGTATAAAGTCTAATCAGTAAAGCAGATTTCTATAAGCATTGTCTTAATTTTAGTATCATATCCTACATACCCACTTTCGTACCATATGTTTAACCTCTATTTTTTAGCCTCACATTATTCTATTTTATAATCTTAGAGATTCTACTATATGATTGAAAATCTTAACTGTTTCAGTTACAGTTAGGGTCATGGCCATTCCAACATCTAAGAGACTATGAATTGAGCTGGTTAATTTCAGTACAAATTAATATTTTCTTTTACTTTTTAAATTTTCTAGAGGGAGCATGCACTCATTGGAAAGAGACAGAAAGAGAAAATAAGAAAACACTCCCTGTGGAAGATGGTCACACCACAATCTCTTCCCCTCCAGTCTCCTATTGGGAATTTGAGCATGGATGCACATTCAACTAGCGTGTATTTTAAGTTGCCAGATTATAGGACTCAAACTGCACAGTCAGCCATATGGGATCCAGCCATTTTAATCACCATGCCACTGACTGGACTACAAATTAATGTTTTCTAAATGAATGTATGTATGTATGTGTGTGTTTGTGTGTGCACATGTGTGTGTGTGTAGCAGGAGTGGGACATGGTGGATATGTGTGTGTCATTACATCCCCAGAATGAAGCAATGTATAGGCAGCAGAAAGTTGGCTCTAGGTAGTTAAATGAAGAATGTCATCTACTTTATTTATTACCCAAGCTATTTGGGTCCAAAAGCGTGTACACATAAAAAGAAGTTCGGCTATATTAAAAAAAGAATTAGTGAGTTACTTTCAATCAAACCTGTTAGCTTTATCTTCTCAATCCTAAGCTAAATTAATAGTCACAGAAATTTTCAAAATAAACCTTTCTGATTCTCTTAAGTCCTTGTTTCCACAGATGATAAAGTCTTTTGTGTTTATCATACTTTCCATCATTTACTTGAGTTTTGCCACATCTGAAAACCATGAGCAATTATTTAGTTCTTCTCAAGATTGACTCATGCCTTGTCATTTCTTTTTTTATTTTTAAGAGAGATTTTTGCTATAGGATATGTGTGCTCACCAGAGAAAGAGAGAAAGAGACAGAGAGACAGAAAGCAAGAAATCATCCCCTGGTGGGAGGCAGTGGCCACACTGCAATCTCTTCTCTTCCATTCTCCTCTCGGGATCTTGGGCACATACACACACGCATGCCAGGTGTGAGTTTTAAGTTGCCAAGTCTGGGACTTGAACTGTGGTTGACCACATGAAAGTCCTGTTACGTAATCATTATGCCATCTGCTGGTCCTGCTTTGTCATTTCTTAATTTAATTTCATTTAAAAAATGTGTATTATTACTGTAAATGTAAAATCAGTACAGTTTACTACAAATTGAAGGTAATATTAAAATAAATACAATAGAAACAAACCAATGAAACTAAAAATTCTTGGGACCAGCAGATGGCATGGTGGTCGGGGTGCTGGACTCCCACATTGCTAACAGCAGTTCTAGTCACAGACCTGGTGACCTGCTTTCTCACTTCCCCGCCCCCTCTGTCTCTGTCTCACTAATGAAATTAATAGTAGTAATAAATAAAATTAAATAAGTAACTCTTAAAATATTCTTTCCAGAATTGGTGTCTATCCAAGGCTCTGAGTCCAAGGTTTGCTTTTTCAGTGATAAAAGGGGACATTGACAAGAATTTTGGAGCTATAAAAGCATAAAACCAGAGACTATATCATCAATATAATCAGATATGTTGTTTTAAAAAATGAGAAGGAGAATCTTTCTTAACTCTGTGATTCAATTTACTTAATCCTTTTTTGAGAAGTTTTTGCTACAGGGTGCATGTGCTTGCCAGAAAGACAGAGATAGTCAGAGAGACAGAAAGCGAGAAATCACCCTCCAGGGAGGATGGCCACGTTGCAATCCCTTCTCCTCCATTCTCCTCTTGGGATCTTGGGCACGCACACATGCACCTGATGTGAGCTTAAGTCACCAGGTCTGGGACTCGAACTGCAGTCGATTACATGGGAGTACAGTGACATAGCCATTATGCTAACTGCTGGTCCCACACTTAATCCTTTTTATAAGAGTTTTTTGCCTTAGTACACTTGCTGGAGAGAGTGAGAAAGAGACAGCGAAAGGGAAAGTGAGAAATCACTCCCCTGAGGGGATGACAAAGCTACAGTTCCTTCTTCATTCTCCTCCTAGGACCTTGGACACACATGCACATGTACCCAGCATGATTTTCAAGCTGCAGGGTCCAGGACTTGAATCAACCAAGTGGGACTCTAGCGACGTAACTGCTATGCAACTACTATGCCATCCGCTGGCCGTCAATTTACTTAATTCACGTAACTTCTATGCAACTCCTATGCCATCCGCTGGCCGTCAATTTACTTAATTCTGAGGTTTTATCACATTTGACTATTTAACATTTTAGGAAACACTCAAATCATTTATTCTGTAATTTGTGTCTAGTTCCAGAAGCATCCCCATGTCTTAGGCGGCAGTGCCAGTTGGGGGACCTGAAGAGAATTCCTTTTGTTCCCTAAGACCAAAACACACTGTAGTTGGAGGTGTGTAGTACTGTTTCACTATTTCCAAGATATTAGAGATAGGGTTATACAAAGCCCTTCTTGCCTTTGGTTGCACTATTAGACTCATTATGTTGCATATTATAAAGTGCTTAGGGCTTAAGGCTGTAAGTACTATTATAAATAACTAATGAGATGAAATGGAAATAAACTCTATTGATATCACCAGTTTTGAAGGGGGTTTACTCTTATTAAATCAAGGCCCTACTGGTTCATTTTTCTTTTGGGATTTTTATCTTTAAAAAAAAATTATGTAAGTATCTTTGTACAGATAAAGCCAAGAATCTTTCTAAGATTTGTCTCAGTTCTTTTATTTTCAATGTTTTAAAAAGCATCAAAATCAAAATGCTTCAAAGTGAATGCATCACTTTAAATGCTCTTTTTGATGCATTACATTAATAAAAATGACCGTAGTTATTTATAGTTACTTTTAAAAGAGAGATATTTACTATAGGACATGTATGCTCACTGTAGAGAAAGAGAGAAACAGAGAAACAAACAGAAAGTGAGAAGTCACCCCCAGGAGGGGTTTTGGGGATGCACGCACATGCACCTGACATGAGGGTTTTTTTTTAAAGTTTTTTAAATTTATTTTTATTTTTGTTATAGGGTGCATGCACTCACAGGAGAGACAGAGAGACAGAAAGTTAGAAATCACCTCCCAAGGGAGATGGTCATGCTACAATCCCTTCTCCTCCATTCTCCTCCCAGGATTTTGGGCATATATGGATACGTGCCTGGTGCGAGTTTGAAGCTGCTGGGTCCAGGTGTGAACTGTGGTCTACAACATAGGAGTCCAGCGAACTAACTGTTATGCCATCAACTGGCCCCACCTGACTTGAGTTTTAAGCCACCAGGTCCAAGACCTGACCTGTGGTTGGTCATGTAGGAGTCCAGCAATGTGACGATTTGCTGGTCACAACTGTAGTTTTTTTTTTTTTAATTTGTTTGTTTGTTTGTTTTTAAATCAATTGCTTAATATATATCACATAATGTGTGTGTGTATATATATATATGTATATATATATATAAATTTATTTTATATAACTTTTATGTAAAGGGTTGAAAAATCATTTAATGGGCAATATTCTAATTGCTTGAGTCAATATTTTCACAACTGTGAAATGGTTGGTATTGAACATCACATTCAATGAGGGGAACAGTGAAACTCCAAGTATATACTTGTTCTACTGTAACATAATTGCTTTTGGGACATGGTGGATATGTGTGTGTCATTACATCCCCAGAATGAAGCAATGTATAGGCAGCAGAAAGTTGGCTCTAGGTAGTTAAATGAAGAATGTCATCTACTTTATTTATTACCCAAGCTATTTGGGTCCAAAAGCGTGTACACATAAAAAGAAGTTCGGCTATATTAAAAAAAGAATTAGTGAGTTACTTTCAATCAAACCTGTTAGAATTATCTTCTCAATCCTAAGCTAAATTAATAGTCACAGAAATTTTCAAAATAAACCTTTCTGATTCTCTTAAGTCCTTGTTTCCACAGATGATAAAGTCTTTTGTGTTTATCATACTTTCCATCATTTACTTGAGTTTTGCCACATCTGAAAACCATGAGCAATTATTTAGTTCTTCTCAAGATTGACTCATGCCTTGTCATTTCTTTTTTTATTTTTAAGAGAGATTTTTGCTATAGGATATGTGTGCTCACCAGAGAAAGAGAGAAAGAGACAGAGAGACAGAAAGCAAGAAATCATCCCCTGGTGGGAGGCAGTGGCCACACTGCAATCTCTTCTCTTCCATTCTCCTCTCGGGATCTTGGGCACATACACACACGCATGCCAGGTGTGAGTTTTAAGTTGCCAAGTCTGGGACTTGAACTGTGGTTGACCACATGAAAGTCCTGTTACGTAATCATTATGCCATCTGCTGGTCCTGCTTTGTCATTTCTTAATTTAATTTCATTTAAAAAATGTGTATTATTACTGTAAATGTAAAATCAGTACAGTTTACTACAAATTGAAGGTAATATTAAAATAAATACAATAGAAACAAACCAATGAAACTAAAAATTCTTGGGACCAGCAGATGGCATGGTGGTCGGGGTGCTGGACTCCCACATTGCTAACAGCAGTTCTAGTCACAGACCTGGTGACCTGCTTTCTCACTTCCCCGCCCCCTCTGTCTCTGTCTCACTAATGAAATTAATAGTAGTAATAAATAAAATTAAATAAGTAACTCTTAAAATATTCTTTCCAGAATTGGTGTCTATCCAAGGCTCTGAGTCCAACGTTTGCTTTTTCAGTGATAAAAGGGGACATTGACAAGAATTTTGGAGCTATAAAAGCATAAAACCAGAGACTATATCATCAATATAATCAGATATGTTGTTTTAAAAAATGAGAAGGAGAATCTTTCTTAACTCTGTGATTCAATTTACTTAATCCTTTTTTGAGAAGTTTTTGCTACAGGGTGCATGTGCTTGCCAGCAAGAC
>NW_006159984.1:280126-281408 GCF_000334495.1 Tupaia belangeri chinensis | reverse complement strand
TTGCAATCCCTTCTCCTCCATTCTCCTCTTGGGATCTTGGGCACGCACACATGCACCTGATGTGAGCTTAAGTCACCAGGTCTGGGCCTCGAACTGCAGCCTTTTTATAAGAGTTTTTTGCCTTAGTACACTTGCTGGAGAGAGTGAGAAAGAGACAGCGAAAGGGAAAGTGAGAAATCACTCCCCTGAGGGGATGACAAAGCTACAGTTCCTTCTTCATTCTCCTCCTAGGACCTTGGACACACATGCACATGTACCCAGCATGATTTTCAAGCTGCAGGGTCCAGGACTTGAATCAACCAAGTGGGACTCTAGCGACGTAACTGCTATGCAACTACTATGCCATCCGCTGGCCGTCAATTTACTTAATTCTGAGGTTTTATCACATTTGACTATTTAACATTTTAGGAAACACTCAAATCATTTATTCTGTAATTTGTGTCTAGTTCCAGAAGCATCCCCATGTCTTAGGCGGCAGTGCCAGTTGGGGGACCTGAAGAGAATTCCTTTTGTTCCCTAAGACCAAAACACACTGTAGTTGGAGGTGTGTAGTACTGTTTCACTATTTCCAAGATATTAGAGATAGGGTTATACAAAGCCCTTCTTGCCTTTGGTTGCACTATTAGACTCATTATGTTGCATATTATAAAGTGCTTAGGGCTTAAGGCTGTAAGTACTATTATAAATAACTAATGAGATGAAATGGAAATAAACTCTATTGATATCACCAGTTTTGAAGGGGGTTTACTCTTATTAAATCAAGGCCCTACTGGTTCATTTTTCTTTTGGGATTTTTATCTTTAAAAAAAAATTATGTAAGTATCTTTGTACAGATAAAGCCAAGAATCTATCTAAGATTTGTCTCAGTTCTTTTATTTTCAATGTTTTAAAAAGCATCAAAATCAAAATGCTTCAAAGTGAATGCATCACTTTAAATGCTCTTTTTGATGCATTACATTAATAAAAATGACCGTAGTTATTTATAGTTACTTTTAAAAGAGAGATATTTACTATAGGACATGTATGCTCACTGTAGAGAAAGAGAGAAACAGAGAAACAAACAGAAAGTGAGAAGTCACCCCCAGGAGGGGTTTTGGGGATGCACGCACATGCACCTGACATGAGGGTTTTTTTTTAAAGTTTTTTAAATTTATTTTTATTTTTGTTATAGGGTGCATGCACTCACAGGAGAGACAGAGAGACAGAAAGTTAGAAATCACCTCCCAAGGGAGATGGTCATGCTACAATCCCTTCTCCTCCATTCTCCTCCCAGGATTTTGGG
>NW_006159984.1:265009-278757 GCF_000334495.1 Tupaia belangeri chinensis | reverse complement strand
ACAGCAGTTCTAGGCACAGACCTGGTGACCTGCTTTCTCACTTCCCCGCCCCCTCTGTCTCTGTCTCACTAATGAAATTAATAGTAGTAATAAATAAAATTAAATAAGTAACTCTTAAAATATTCTTTCCAGAATTGGTGTCTATCCAAGGCTCTGAGTCCAAGGTTTGCTTTTTCAGTGATAAAAGGGGACATTGACAAGAATTTTGGAGCTATAAAAGCATAAAACCAGAGACTATATCATCAATATAATCAGATATGTTGTTTTAAAAAATGAGAAGGAGAATCTTTCTTAACTCTGTGATTCAATTTACTTAATCCTTTTTTGAGAAGTTTTTGCTACAGGGTGCATGTGCTTGCCAGAAAGACAGAGATAGTCAGAGAGACAGAAAGCGAGAAATCACCCTCCAGGGAGGATGGCCACGTTGCAATCCCTTCTCCTCCATTCTCCTCTTGGGATCTTGGGCACGCACACATGCACCTGATGTGAGCTTAAGTCACCAGGTCTGGGACTCGAACTGCAGTCGATTACATGGGAGTACAGTGACATAGCCATTATGCTAACTGCTGGTCCCACACTTAATCCTTTTTATAAGAGTTTTTTGCCTTAGTACACTTGCTGGAGAGAGTGAGAAAGAGACAGCGAAAGGGAAAGTGAGAAATCACTCCCCTGAGGGGATGACAAAGCTACAGTTCCTTCTTCATTCTCCTCCTAGGACCTTGGACACACATGCACATGTACCCAGCATGATTTTCAAGCTGCAGGGTCCAGGACTTGAATCAACCAAGTGGGACTCTAGCGACGTAACTGCTATGCAACTACTATGCCATCCGCTGGCCGTCAATTTACTTAATTCTGAGGTTTTATCACATTTGACTATTTAACATTTTAGGAAACACTCAAATCATTTATTCTGTAATTTGTGTCTAGTTCCAGAAGCATCCCCATGTCTTAGGCGGCAGTGCCAGTTGGGGGACCTGAAGAGAATTCCTTTTGTTCCCTAAGACCAAAACACACTGTAGTTGGAGGTGTGTAGTACTGTTTCACTATTTCCAAGATATTAGAGATAGGGTTATACAAAGCCCTTCTTGCCTTTGGTTGCACTATTAGACTCATTATGTTGCATATTATAAAGTGCTTAGGGCTTAAGGCTGTAAGTACTATTATAAATAACTAATGAGATGAAATGGAAATAAACTCTATTGATATCACCAGTTTTGAAGGGGGTTTACTCTTATTAAATCAAGGCCCTACTGGTTCATTTTTCTTTTGGGATTTTTATCTTTAAAAAAAAATTATGTAAGTATCTTTGTACAGATAAAGCCAAGAATCTTTCTAAGATTTGTCTCAGTTCTTTTATTTTCAATGTTTTAAAAAGCATCAAAATCAAAATGCTTCAAAGTGAATGCATCACTTTAAATGCTCTTTTTGATGCATTACATTAATAAAAATGACCGTAGTTATTTATAGTTACTTTTAAAAGAGAGATATTTACTATAGGACATGTATGCTCACTGTAGAGAAAGAGAGAAACAGAGAAACAAACAGAAAGTGAGAAGTCACCCCCAGGAGGGGTTTTGGGGATGCACGCACATGCACCTGACATGAGGGTTTTTTTTTAAAGTTTTTTAAATTTATTTTTATTTTTGTTATAGGGTGCATGCACTCACAGGAGAGACAGAGAGACAGAAAGTTAGAAATCACCTCCCAAGGGAGATGGTCATGCTACAATCCCTTCTCCTCCATTCTCCTCCCAGGATTTTGGGCATATATGGATACGTGCCTGGTGCGAGTTTGAAGCTGCTGGGTCCAGGTGTGAACTGTGGTCTACAACATAGGAGTCCAGCGAACTAACTGTTATGCCATCAACTGGCCCCACCTGACTTGAGTTTTAAGCCACCAGGTCCAAGACCTGACCTGTGGTTGGTCATGTAGGAGTCCAGCAATGTGACGATTTGCTGGTCACAACTGTAGTTTTTTTTTTTTTAATTTGTTTGTTTGTTTGTTTTTAAATCAATTGCTTAATATATATCACATAATGTGTGTGTGTATATATATATATGTATATATATATATAAATTTATTTTATATAACTTTTATGTAAAGGGTTGAAAAATCATTTAATGGGCAATATTCTAATTGCTTGAGTCAATATTTTCACAACTGTGAAATGGTTGGTATTGAACATCACATTCAATGAGGGGAACAGTGAAACTCCAAGTATATACTTGTTCTACTGTAAAATAATTGCTTTCCTGGATTTTGGAATCAGACATGTATGGGTATAAATTGTAGCTTCACAACCTTCTGCTTGGATTTCCTGGCAAATTAACTTATAAAATTTAATTTCCCATCTTTGTAAAATACTTCATCACAAAAATTATTGCAGGTTGGGATGAAATCATGTACCAGTACAATTGTAGGCAGATGATATATGTTAGTGACTTTTCCTGGAATCTGTTAAAACTAGGCAACAACTCTTCAGTGCAGTTAAAACAGCTAGAATTCCATTCACACATTGTTTTTTGAGAGATATTTTTGCTATAGGGCACGTGCGCTCACCAGACAGACAGAGAGAGACAGAGAAACAGAAAGCGAGAAATCACCCCCCCAGAAGGGATGGTCACGCCGCAATTCCTTCTCCTCCATTCTCCTCTCGGGATCTTGGGCACGCATGCACACGCGCCCGGCGCCATTCACACAATTTTGAGATGTGTCTTGAACGGAGTTAGATTATCTACATGCTTAAAGCTACCCTGCAACTGAGCACTTATTATATTCTCTCTGAAATGTTTCTGACTGTGAGTCATGTCTCTACAATTAGTTTGAAAACTACTAGGGAGCAGGAATTTTGTCTTATGCTCCTTTGAATTCTACTTGGAGCTCAATGCAGGGTTGAGTATATAGCTTAATTGTTAAGGGCAAAGAGTCTCTGAAGGGAGCTGCTAATATCTTTATTGACTGTGATCTCAGGCAACTCACTCAACATTTCTGAGTATATTTTCTCATTTTTAAGAATGGGTATGATGATATAATATCTAACTTATAGATTGAATGACATGTGTATAATGTATCAAGCATAGTGACCAATACATAGCAAGTATCCAAAAACTGGAGCTATTATATTACTAATACAAAGTTGAGTTGTTAAAAACATGATGATTAAAAAAAACTAAGAACAAGTGCTTATGGGTCTATGGTGAAAATAACACCCTCCAGCACTTTTGGTGGGAATATAAATTAATACAGCCACTGTGGAAAATAATATAGAGGTTCAGTGAAAATTTACAAATAGAACTACCATATGACCCAGTAATCCTATTTCTGAGTATTTACCCCACAAACAGGAAAGCACTAAGTCATAAGATACTTGTACATCCATTTTTTTTATTGCAGCATTATTCACAATAGTTAATACATGGTGTCAACCTAAGTGTCCAACAACTGATGACTAAATTAGAAAATACAGGGGCTGGCAGGTGGTATGGTGGCTAAGGGCACTGGACTCCTACATGGCTGACCATGGTTCAGGTCCTGGATCTGGTAGCTTTCTCAATTTCTCTCTCTATCTCTGTCTCTTTCTGGTCAAATTGGAAATTAATAATAAATAAAATAATTCTTTAAAAAATGTGGCACATATATACAGTGGAGTACTACTCAGGCATAAATTACAAGGAGATACTGTCACTTGATACAAAGTGGTAGAATTAAGAAGATGTAATGGTAAGTAAAATAAGCCAGACTATGAAAGATAAAAATTGCATGTCTTTGTTCAATATATACTGAATGTACTCTATGGAAGAAATTGAAAGATTTGAAGACATACAAGTAGAGAAGACAAGTATAGATATTAGAGACTGCATACGGAATGAGAGTTAGGTGTTGAGGGATAGGAGGGGATCAGGAATAAAAGCATTTAACAGGCATAGGAATACTAGGACCAGCAGATGGTGTAATGGTTACTTCACTGGCCTCTCATGTAGTTGATAGCAGTTCACGTCCTGGACCCGGCAGCTTCAAACTCAAACAGGGCACATGTGTATTCATGTCCCAAAACTCAAGAGGAGAATGGAGGAGAAGGGATTGTGGCATGACCATCCACCCTGGGGTTGATTTCTTGCTTTCTGTTCTCTCTGCCTCTCTGTCTCTCCAGTGAGTGCACATACCCTATAGTAAAATCTCTCTCTAAAAAAAAAAAAAAAAAAAAAAAACAAAAAAAAAACCAAAAAAAAAAAAAAAACCAAAACAGACACAGAAATGCAAGTAAATAGGGCAAATTGGTTGTAGAAGAGCATACCAAAACTGAGTGAAAAATCAGACATTGCCAATCAGATTATGTGTGTGTGTGCGCCCGCATGTGTGTGTATTCTCAAATAAAAAAAGAAAATTAGTGAAACAAAAATTAATATGTGTTCTTTGTTGAAAATGATAAAAATGGTATTATCCTTGATTTGATTATTGCACATTGCTTGCATGCTTTGAAAATCAATATTTCATCCCAGAAGGATGTACAACAATCAAATGTAAATAAGAAATTATAAAATAAGATAAGATAAACAGAAAAAGCATGATGGCTAATAAAATCAAATACTAAGATATTAATAGTAGTCTTACAAATATTTTGAGTCAGCTATTCTTTGTTTCTCTATATTCTGGCACTATTATCAGTGTGATCATCAATAATCATTGTCATTACACCATTATTAGGACAATTGCTATACAGCCTGTTCCTGAATAGTGGCAAGCACACTTTCATTCATTTATTTATTTATTTATTTATTTATTTATTTATTTATTTATTAATCCAAGCCTCTTGGCTTCAGGATGGCTTATATTCTACTATTCTACTCTTAATTACTAAGTCAGTGGCACTATATTGCAGATGTTCTGAATCAATTATTTTACTTGTTTCAGGTTATGGACTCATTATTTGCCTGAGCAGTGAACTTTGGTTGCTATTCATAAACCACCAGTAAAAACAGGATATAACATCACTTCCTTAGGTTTAAAGCAAAATTCCCCTACAAGGGTAAGTAGTACAAAGTGAATATGTGAGATCAAACGCTGAATACTCATTAATATTTACCTGTTAATGAAAAAGAAGCATAGGTTTGGGAATTTACTGGGTAGTAAATTTATGAGCGTCCCACGAAAAGATAATTCGATTGGGGAAACATGCCCTGCTCAATGTGAGACTGTGATTCTGTTTTTAAGAGTGGATAAAGTGAGCAGAGAAGACAAAGCAAATCTCTGAGATATACATTAAAGTTTAAAACATTCAGGTTAGCCTGTAGACCATTGGGATAAATAAACATGAGCCATGAACTTCAGGGCCCATCACTCCCCATAATGAGTCTCCTCCCTTTTTTTTAAAGCTCATTTCTAAGTCCATATAGTTTTGTTCATCTATTTAGTTAATCCAGCATATTCTAAATGAGTGTATTAAGAACTGTATGGGTTCTCCAGAAACTTACTACAAACTACAAATGAGGATAGGTCATTCTAACTGAGAGATCAGTAGTTGGAACCACTGGAAATTGGAAAGGGCCTTTGAAAAAGAATTATGATATGGACATAAAGACAGGACTTATATTTTCACATTTCACAATTTTGGTGTATTTATTAGGATTAGTTGGCCAGTATGTTGAACATACATTAGCTGATATTTTTTTCTATCTATTTTTTCCTTTACTTTATAACTACTCCATGAATCTGAAGAAAAGAGCTTAATAGATAAATTAAAAATGTTATCTTCTAAGCCACAAAATTCTGTAAACTAAACTCAACTTGTATTGAAGCACTACCCCAAACCCTGAACAAAGAACCTAAACAAAGAAACTTGGACTGCTTTTTCCAAAGTGATGAGTTTAACTTATTATGCTTTAATCATGGTAAAGAACCCCTTGAATATGTTCTCTATAGCACTCATCACCACCTGCATTTATGTCACTTCTTCCTCAAGCACAACCGGGGCACTCCAGTAAACAATCTTAAACCTTGGCAGACAGCTTAAATGCAGAAACAATTGTCTCTTTAATTTTAAAATTAGCAATAGATTAAGCACTCAGAGAGACCTGATTGCCATTTGAGAAGCTGCAATGCTTAAAACTGTTTCCCAGAGGTTCAAGCCTACAATTAGAGAACTCTGAGCAATCAATGAACTGAGTTCTCTAAGAGAACTCAGTAAGTGCCTTAAATATCAGTTTTAAAACCCTGAAATTTCAAATGCAGCATCTCAAAAGGAAGTTTTATGTCTGAGTAATAAAAAGAAACCAAGTAAATTCTATGATAATGGATTTTCTGTAAATTCCTGAAAATTGGGTTTTAGAAATCCAAGAAAATTTGTCCTAATGGTTACAGTTACCCCAACTGAAATTCCATTTTCCTCAATGAACCATCATGAGACTGAACAGAAATTTTTTAAAGTAACATTATGTTCTTTTTGCTGAGCTTCACCACCCACAACAAAACAAACCAACCAAATAAAATAACTCCTCCCAAAATACAAGAAACAGCAACCTAGTAAAGAAGCATTTGTAGTGATTTTAATTTTGCCTTGATGCCCAAAGTGTGGGCAAAGTACCATCTTAATCACTAGATGCCTGATTTTAGAAGGCTACATCTATGTCTATTCTGAACAGTCCTAAAGAAACCATGCAAAGAAAAATTTTCTCCACAAAATTTTTAGTTATTTTTTCCTTTTCCCCTCTCTCCATTAAGCTAAATCTTCCTGCTCTAACCATAGCTCTTTCCTCCTCCCTAAGATGCCAACAACCAAGAGCAGTATGCCCACCAAAGAGGACTATCATTTCAGCATATTCAATAAATCTCAATTAGACATGTAGTATGTCAGGTCTCTTCCTTCACTTGAACTGAGATCAAGGCTTTAAAGAAAGGTTCACATGTGTGCATGTGTATGTGTTCATACACACATACGCATATACACACAGAAAAAAGCCTTACATGAGGGACTCAAGTGATTAGGTCAGACTGAAGAGGTATTTGTTGTAGGACCTTTTTAGTGACCCTAGCCACAGTTCTTGGTAATTCTGAAAGTACTCTACATTAGAGAGACTGAAAATCCAAAATCTGTGTTTCTGAGAATCAAAGTTTTCCTCTTGCTTTCACTGTAAGGATGTACTTGTAACTGGCCGATTTCTCAAGCTAAAAGGATTCCTCTCCCCCTCATCCTATTTGGTGGTGGCCAGAATTAGTTGTACTACCCTACACACCATAGGGGTTAAGACGATCCTTTTAAAATATTTGACCACAATTCATTTTATCACGATTGACAAACATGCTGAAATTATGTACTATATGCAGGGTATATAATACTGAGTACTTCTTGAATAACATTCAAATAATTAATCAAGGTGAACAACCAAAACCAATCTGTGGGGTAAGGCACAGTTCTTATATCTGTTTGACAGAAGGAGAAAAACAAACAAACAAACAAACAGGAAATCTCATATATTTATTCAACTTCAGAAATTACATAAATGGCATATTTGAGACCGTAGCTCAAGGGTTCAGCCCTTTATGTACTATCTTAAATGAGATTTGGGTTAGAACTAATTCCATGTATCCACTATAGTTTCTGCAATAGCTCAATAGGCAAGATAGAAAATAATGTGCTTTGCTTTAAAGGGATACTTGTTTTACAGTTGAATGATAAAGGTGTTAATTTGGTGTGGAGGTGCACAAGAGGCATTCATGCCCCAGAAAGCACAAATCCTGAAGTGAAGTGCAAGGGCCTATGAGGAGTAGCAAGAGTGGAGAAGAGGAGCAGTTCACAACTGTGAGAGAAAGCAGGGTTATGCATCAGCCTTGGGATTTCACAGCGCTGGGGGCAAATTTGCAGAGGTTGTGGCTCAACGTGGGTAATGGGAGTGGAGCATAGGGAATGCATGCCCTGGGCTCTATGTGCTGTTGGAATCATTTTCTCTAGGTAGGAAGCCCTTCCAAACCAAACCGATCCAGAAAATGCAGTTGGGATAAAAACCCTCAAAGATTTAGTAGATTTCAGAAATTTGTAGTTTAAAGTGACCTCAGAGATAATCTGATCTAACACATTCTTTTTATAGAGGAAGAAAAAGGCCTGAGTGGATGGAGGTAGGGGTAAATAGGTTATGCACTAACTCAGTGGGAGAGCTGGGACAAGATCCCAAGCTAGCACTCCTTGATTGTAGTTCTTTCCACTTCACTCTGCTTCAAAGACAGCTTAAACTTTATATCAAGAAGTCTTGGCACCAGCAGTTAGCATAATGGCTATGTCGTTGTACTCCCACGTAGTCGACTGTGGTTCAAGTCCTGGACCAGGCAGCTTAAACTCATGCCGGGCATGCGTGTGTGCGTGCGTGCCCAAGATCCCAAGAGGAGAATGGAGAAGAAGGGATTGTGGCGTGGCCATCCCCCCGGGGGGTGATTTCTCGCTTTCTATCTCTCTGTCTCTGTCTGTCTGTCTGGTCAGCGCATGCACCCTCTAGCGAAAACCTCTAAAAAAGATAAGAAAGAAGTCTTAACAGAGGCATTGTGGACTGATAGAGAAACACTGTTAGAAAACACTACCGTAATTTCAGTTTCATAGGCAGTCTAAAAATTATACTTCCCTACTCTCCAGTTGCCTAGAGAGTCTGAAAAGATAGGTGTACTTATATTTTGAGAGGATTTAGCCATGGATAGACTACAAATATCTAGGAGAAAGACAAGAGGGTTTTCTATATCAAGAGAACAGCTGTGCACTGTTGTGGGATAACAGAAGAGTTACAAAACATGCTTGGAATTTCACAGCTTTAGGGCCAAATTTGTAAATTGTCCCAGGAACAGTGAGCTGAGCATGGGAAACTTGTACTCCTTTGTGCCCAGATTTTAAAGGTGGAAAGAGCTATAGGCTTAGATGTCATCTAAGAAGCTAACATACATCTACCTCTGCAATGTTTGACATTTTGCCCGTAAGATCATGAAAAACATGTATTTTTATTGTGAATTTTTGCAAAGTAGAGTACACAATGTTGAAAATATTGACTTCAGCAATCAATAATGATTCAAATTTCATCAAATGAGCCAAGGGCCAAGTAGTTCTCAGAATCCTTTTAGCGCTCCAGTGATCCCTTCTTTCAGCACTATGTTTACACTTTATAGTATATTCTTGTCCCTTCACTAGCCCAAATTCCTCTTGTCAGTCTTCTATCCAGACCTGCTTTCCTCTAGAATTCCCTATAATCCTGAGTTACTTCTTGAATCATAGCTCCTAACCCTAAATAGGAATTTCTAGTCCCTCAGATTAGCAGATCAGATTAATTTATAATGTGGTTTGGATCATTGATCAACTCAACTATATCCCACAGCCCTCTGTTTTGTTTTTGCACCTTTAAAAATATATTATGTTTATTTTTCCCTCAATATTATTAAAATTATCTGAAGTAAATGCTCAAGAAGACCAAGTAACTCAAAGGAATGTCTGTTTAAGTCAAGAGTTGACCAACTTTTTGTGTAAAGAATCCAAGAGTAAATATTTCACATTCTCAAGGCAGTATGGTTTTTGTTGCAGGTACTTAGTTCTGCCACTGCACAAAAAATAAGTCATAAGCAATATATGCATGAATGAGAGTAGCTGTGTTATAACAAAACTTTATTTATAAAAACAGGCAGGCAGTGTGAAGAACTCAGCAGATCCTCTCACCAGAGCAACAAGCATTTAGCTGGTAAAAACTAAAGAAAAACTATTGAAATTATTTGAAAACTGATCTAAGTAGTACACAGGAGATGGTAAAATGATTATCCAAGATGAATTACTGAATCTCAGCAAAGAATTAGAGTCTGTGACATTTGGGTTATGATTTGCTCCCATTCTTTGCCTTCCCAGATTCCATATTGTGGAAGTTTTATTCTGAGTGCTCTTCTTGGTTAGGTTGACCAAAAATAGGGGTCAGGGGGGAGATCCCTTTCTTTCAGCGATCTAGCTACATTTTCACCTTCAGAGGGGCACGACATATTCTTATCCCATACTATCTCTTATATCCATGTTGCTTATGCTCTATTCCCAGTAGATGGCTAAGAGGACTGAGAGTCCTTCTTTCTACACAACTCCCACTCATAAGTCTAGGACTTTGTCCCAGTAGGGACAGAGAATTCCAGAGCCTGATCAGTCCTCCTTCCCATTTTCTCACAGGGCAGAGGTTCCATGCTGTGAGAGGCAACCAGGAGCAAATGTATTATACTGTTCCATGCTGTGAGAGGAAACCAGGAGCAAATGTATTATACTACTCTACCCCAACACCCACTAATAGAGTAAGGGTGTCACTCTGGTAAAGCAAACTGTGCTCCTTCCTCCAGGCTCTTGTACAATGGCACAGAGAATCTGCCTAGTGAAAGAGGCAGGTCATAAAAATGGCTCTGCCTAAGGAGACTGACTTTTTCTGAAACAGAGAATAGAGAGGTTCATACCTTAGGACCTTGTCAAAAACAATGGGGATTTGGGTGAAGACCAAATTAAAAGACAGCTGATATGAGCAAAACAGCAAAATAGTCAGAAGTTTAGTAGAGATAACTGGGGAAAGAGCCAGCCAAAGAGTCCTCCTGGAATCACAGTAAATCCTGGTTGGAAAGGCTTTCTACATGTGCTATTCATGAGCAATCAAACATTTCCCAAACAACATTATATCAACAGAAGGTAGAAGTTAGCTTACTGACTCAAGGGGCTTAAGCATAATCTCTTGAGAAAGCAATGACTGAATAATAAGCTATTCTGACCTCATGGTGACTACTAAGAATCTAGGCATAAAAATATGATTATGTTCAATCCTGGTGGTCTGGAATACTGTTCATCCCAAGATTGTGACCAGAGGGAGTTTTTCTCGGGGACAGACAGAGAGGGAATCTTTTGAGTCATTCATTCCAGAATGAACATGTAGAAAAATACAAGTTCCTTGAACTGTCGAAGCAGTTTACAAGCATCTCCTCCTTCATACGCACATTCTCATCCTGTGGCAAAGTGAAAATCTAACTGGCTCAGTGGGGTTAAGCACAATCTTTGATCAATAAGTGGTTTATGTTGAACCAGGGAAGCCAGATTAACTGATGCAAAAGAACGTGGGTGGTGGAATTTGAGAAAGACATCAGACATTGCACAATGCAGAATAAATAGACTTAATGAAAGTAGTCAACCAAGTCACAAAGCAAATAAATGACTGACCAAATAAATAACAAAAGCAATAAGCTCCAGACATAAAGGGGGCTCAGCACCTAAAGATGTTGGAAGATATTATTTTTCCAGTTTTCAACAACAAAGAAATCAAGATTACAGAGAAATAGGAAGTTGTGACCCATAGAGAGTAAATAAAGCAAGTATTAGAAAGATCCTTTGGGGCTAGCAGGTGGTGTAGTGTTTAAAGTGCTGGAATCCCACATGGCCAACTGCAGTTTGAGTCCTGGACCTGGCAACTTGCTTTCTCTCTCTCTCTCTCTCTGATAAGCACATGTACCCTGTTGCAAATTCAAATAATAATGATACATAAAAATTAAATAAATAATTCCTTTAAAAAAAAAAAGAAAGGACCTTTAAGAGCATGCAGATTTTGAGCTTAGCAGACAAGGATGTAAAAACAGATATTATAAACATGTACAAAGAATTTAAAGATACCATGTTTAATGAGTTAAATGAAAATATTAAAATGACATATTAATAAAAATATATTAGTATTATTATCAATTATATCAGTAAAAAATAGAGAAGAAAAAAATGGAAATCTTAGATATGAAAAGTAATATAAGCAAAGTGAAAAATCCATGAGAAGGCCTCAAGATTGCATTTAATGTGTTATTTATATTTGTAGATTTTTGAGGAATCTCCATATTGTTCTTCACAGTGGCTATACTAATACTGAATGTACGCACTCTATGGCAGAAACTGAAAACCTGAACTGTATAAAAGCATGGAGAGCAACTGTGGATACCAGAGATAATGTGGGAGGAGAGTGGGAAATGGCAAAGGATGAGAGAGAAGCAAGGAGGGAAAACTAAGTAAAATATATAAAACACACAAAAAGTAAATAAAGCAACTTATATTTTTTAGAAAAGAGTGCATTTAATTATCAAACAATCAGCAAAATTGGAGGTTAGATAGTGATTCAACAGTAAAATATGATGCTCTGTGAGACTGACCCACTTAGGAAGATCTTGGGTTCTTGTCCAGAGACTTCTTTTAGTGTCCATAATCTGGGTCTGGCTGAAGCTGGGGTGGATTGCAGCATTAAGACTTAAAGGTATATAAACAGAGATAATGCAACCTGAAGAGTAGAAAAAAAAGGAATAAAAATGAACAAAATCTCAAAGAAAATTAGGACATGTTGAAGCAAAGTAACATATGCAGGAGGGGAAATGAGTAAAAGGACAGGTAAATAGTTTTATTTTTCCAAGTAAAGCTATATATAACTTTAGAATTACTAGCTTCTTAAGATTTTTTCACATTCTTGAGCTATTCAAATATATGTCCAAATTAATATGGTGGTTTTTTCACATATTTGTAATTTTGCTACAGGGAACACAAGCTTGCCAAAGAGACAGAGACAGAGAGTGAGAGAAAATGCGAAAGCAATCCCCCCTCCATGAGGGATGGTCACGCCTCAATCCCTTTTCTTCCATTCTTTTCTCGAGACTTTGGGCATGCATGTGCATGAGCCCAGTGTGTTTCTCAAGTCAGTGGGTCTGGGACTTAAACTGCACAGTAGGCCAAATAAAATGTAGTGCCTTAACTGCCATGCCACTGGCTAGTCTTTGCATAATAATATTAATAATGGCTAAGATATATTGAAAACTTGCTAAGTGTCTAATTATGCCTTATAACATTTGCAAAAAGTAGATTCAATTATTACCACATTTTACAAATAAGGAAATCAAGGGACTGAGGTGTTAAATTGCCTGTCCAAGTATAAAGAGCTAGTGAGTAGCAGAACCAAGTTTAGAATCCAGGTGGAATTCTAGAGACTTTGATTTGAAAAATTGAGCTATGTAGTTGTATCATCTCAAATTAGGAAAGGATCAAAAAATTAATAAGTTCAACCACATTTTTCCAAATATTTTGAAAACATACAAATTATCCATTCAAATGAAATTTTACATAGAATTTCTACATGTAAAACATTTTAACATGGAACTCTGAGTTGAAGGCCCAGGGTCTTGCCTTTGCAGTTCCCCCATGGCCTTTTCTTTTTTTAAAAAAAATCATTTAAATTAGACTTTTTTTTACATTCAATCACTGTGTATCATTACAGCATACCAAGTGAATTTTCCCATCATAAATACACTATATACTGGTCCAGTCAAAGATATTATTATAAACATTATAATTAACAGATCATTTTCCATTTTTGTGTACCTTAAATATTTTTGCTTCTTTCTCTTTCCTCTTGATTCCCTTCCTCTTACTCTATTTACAGTTGCTAGGACAGGAACCAAGCCAAATGTCCATGAACAGATAAATGGATTGAAAAAGTGTGGTACATACACACTATGAAATACTACTCAGCCATAAAAAATGAGATCTTGCCATTTGATAGAAAGTGATAGAATATGGAAGATTTATTGCTAAGTGACACAATCCCTGTTTGTTTGTTTTTTTTTTCCAAAAATTCAAGAATCTTTGATGTGGCCTAAGTTTTCTCCTTTTGATTAAAAATCTTTCAAAATATCTCTGCCTTAGTGTACTCAGACTGCCATAACAAAATACTCTGTACTTTATGGCTTAAACA